>NW_019104089.1:41174-300268 GCF_001856785.1 Myzus persicae | reverse complement strand
CCCCCCTAAAAAAAAAAAAAAATAAGCATCCATTTACGTGCCTGTAGTCACAAAAACTATTATTTAGTATAATTTATTTCAAATTTTCAGTTTTTATTATTCATATCGCAATAATACTAATAAATTAGGATATAATATGATTATATAATTTTATTCTGAAAAGCTTCTAAGAAAACCTATTTTATTTAAAAATTCTGTTAAAGTTCCGGTGATTTTTATTGGACTAAATAAATGTTTCAATTCCGGTTCCAGCTTCTAATATTTTAAAGATTCTTCGTCCTGAACTGGAACTTTTAAGTTCAGTTACTGCCTTCCTAGACCTAGGTCATATACTGTTTATTATGTAACTATATGAATAGTATATATGTGATATGATTGTATATGGGAAAATAGTTATGTATGTGGTTGATGCTTGTTGATCTCTGGTATAAATTGTGAAAGTTTAAGACAATTAAGAAATCATAAATCAATTTTAATAAAATAATAAGCTGGTTAAGTAACGCCCATGTAGTTGGCACACTCACTATAGCGTAGAGACTCTAAGATTTAATTATTCAACTTTCTGGCGCAGTTATTTAACTTTTGTCTTATTCGGTTTTTTTCGTTAATTTTAACTGTTTGACAAATTACTACATATTAGAATGACTTCAGTATAAAATACTAAATAATATTAATTATTTTATTTACAAGTTTTTTGTGTGAACTGTAACGACTAATTAATAATATGGTAATAATTAATAAATAAAAAAAATTTTATTAGCATTATTTTTTATTAATTGTTATTAGTATTATTATTTTTATTACTATGAAGTATAATACCTATGTTACTTGTAAATAGGTAGATGGTGCATTATATTATATTTTTCATGAATGCAAATCCACAGTTACTTACATTTTCACAATAGTGTAATTTCAAACTTGGATATAGCTCTAGTGTACGAAATTTTAATTCCAAAAATCACTCATGGTAATACAATGGATGTTAAAGACAACAATTTGAATTTTAGCACCGTTTCACCAACACACTTACAATTTTTTGTTCACGCGATGTGTGCAATGTTTTTTGAAATATTTTTTTAAGTATACCT
Source organism: Myzus persicae (assembly GCF_001856785.1). Taxonomy (NCBI): domain Eukaryota; kingdom Metazoa; phylum Arthropoda; class Insecta; order Hemiptera; family Aphididae; genus Myzus; species Myzus persicae. The sequence goes on along the minus strand of NW_019104089.1, from coordinate 299,180 downwards.
GGCATACTGGACAAAACATTATCTGTGTTCTCTCGATCGGTTTTTTAGGATATTTTAATTTTTAAGTACATTATGAGCATTTTCAAATATTAATATTTTACATACTTATAATCACATAAAAACTGAATTATCGTAAAAAAAACCATACACATACAAACACAGATAATGTTCTTACTATCAACTTCATAATAGGTCGATTCACTCAATAATAATTAGTTAATATACGACTTAATAAACGACTATGATAATTATTCTCAATAATTTTTTTTCATGATTATATTAAAAATATAAAATATATTAACTAAAAAGAAAAAGTATTAAAATTATAAGTATTTAAATACATTTTTATTTTTTGAAGCATTATTTGATTATTTCACAATGCTACAGGCGATAATATACATTGTTAAATGTTTGTGAAAAATAATAAAAAATGTATTACTGTACCTTTTTGGATTGTTCATACATAACACCGAAGTGATCGCACACCATTTTGGTTGCTTCGGCCATTCTTGGTTCTCTCAAGTCTTTGATTGAATCACAAATGCGGTTTATACAATTATTACTTTTAGAAGCCATGGGTGCTATCTGTAACACACATTTTAATATTGCTTTAAATATTATGATTAATAAATATTCTTTTTGAATGGTAGATATAAACAATCTATCTACATGTTGCAGATAATATTAGAAATTAATATTTTTGTTTTATCGCCGATATGCTCCTACGAATTAGGCGGTTGGCACAATTTTTTTTGTATATTGGTTGCTATTGGTTAATCGGGCATTGTCCGCCATCCGGATTGCCTACCAGGATGGGTGAGTTTCACTTACAGCGAGTTACACCCAAAAGGAGTTGAACAATCATAATTTTTTAAGAGTTGTCTTTTATACAGGCAACAAAGTGTGCGAGATTAACTAGTATGAAAAATAATATAGTAATATAATATAGTAGGTTTATTATATATATAATATAGTAGGTTTCAGGGTTGTGCAGTATCTTAAATACAATTGTATCTTGTATCTTACATCTTGATACAATTATATGAAGTATCGAGTGTCTTGTATCTCGATACATATTCGGTCAATGTATCGAGTATTTCATAAAATTATTTAATCGAAATATACCCGATAGGTACTTTGAAAATTAATTGTTTACAATTATTTTCATTCATCTACCTAGTAATAGTACACTAGTACATAGTGTGCATACCCACCACGACTGTTCGACTATGTTTTATTGTATATACCTAATATGTGTAAAAGGCGAGGAAAATTTAAATTTATGTATATCACAATTTAATTGCAGTATTAACTAATTTCAAATTAACAACAACTCTGATTTTTACTATCATAATTAATTTTATCTTGCAAATACAAATACAAATTCGTAGTTAAAGGTGATTTTACGAAAGCTGTACCCTACAACTTTTGGGAAATTTTTTTTCAACCCATTAGCCATATTTACTATTTAGTTATATCTGTGGAATGTGACACACCCCAAATGCAATTTGAACGGGACTTTAAGTCTTTACTATAGGTACCTATATGAATATGGCTATATTATATATCTGAAATCTGTACATTGGTAGTGCATTAGTGCATCGTACATGTATCTGTATAGTCTACCTTTCGAATGCCCGATGACGGCGATAAAGTATGTAATGAACACGATAAGATTAGTAGATACTATAGATACGTACGAAAATATTTTTTACACAAATGCCATAGGCTACACAGAAATCAGTATACACACAACAAGTTTAATAATTAGTAGTATTAATAGTATTAAAATATACATGACAATAATCAATTGTGTTGTATAATATTTTTATGAAGTTATTAAATATGTGGTTTATATTAACTAATTAATATATATATAGTCAATAAAATTGTGTTTGAATAAAATATTTGAAAATCGTGTGACTTATTGTATTTAAAGTAACGGGTATCGAATATCTAAATATTTAAATTTTAATATCTAGTATCTAGTATCGCGGTACTGATTTTCGAGTATTTTGCCGATCCCTGGTTAGTTGAAATAAAAATTCGACTTAACAACTTATAATATGATCCAAAACTAAAAAAAGATAAGAATATAAAACATAAGACAAGTAGTTAGTTGCGTATATTTGATGCGATATATTATTATCTCCATATTTTGTCTTTTTTTTACAATACAAAAATTTATTTATTTATGGGTAGGTAGATATTTATATACAATGCAGAAAAAACATAAGTCCAATGTCTAATGACACTGTCAATAGTAGTTCAATAGTCCTAAATATTTTTATCATCACTTTATTAAGTACTATATAAAATGAAAATAAGGTATTCTTTAATCAAAACTAAAAATTAAAACCGCTAATATTATTCAATTTCGTCAAAGTTAAAACTTTAGACGTTCCTAAAATATATTTAACACTTATCTTTTTATTACGATTCTAGTAACAAAAACGTATATAAAAACTAGTACTAAGTTTTGAAACTTAAGGTATGAATATTCAAATTCGTATGAATTTTATATGGCCAATTATTTACACATTAGAATGAACTTCATGATTTAAAGAATATAATGGAAATGTAAAGCTTTAAGGTGAATAGAATAATATTGGGGCTATGATGTTTATTAACGATATTTTTTAATTATTGTAGGAAATATTTATGATGAACCTTATATTACATTATAATGTTAATTTATCTAAACATACAAATTTTATCACACAGCAAAAATTGAAAAAATACATATTAATAGGAAAAGGGCACAAAAAAGAGCTAAAATATTTCATGCCCTGCAAATGTTGATATCAGTATTCGGTGAAAATGTTAAGCCTCTACAGATCTATAATTATTATGTCTATATTAATCTATATTAAATATTCGTGTTACAAAAAAAAAAATTAATAGATAATTTTAATGATTATGTTACTTACCGATGTGTGATGGTTGATGGTGTATATTGTAAAAAAATTGTCGGGGTACCAAAAAATGAAGTCCATACAAGCAATGCGCCCTGAGTAGCACTGAACGCGTTCGGTGCACACACAAAAACGATTGACGGTAATGAGCAATCCGGTTGCCATTTAGGTGAAAAATGCTACAATGCAAACCGACGTATTGCATGCAGCAGTGCTCCTGGTAGCAACTACTGAAACCCCAATTAGCGTCCAATACTTCCCATTGTACTTGGTGTATAGGCCATTTTAATATTATTAGGAATACTAATAATACGGCGCCAGTATTTAGTAATCAATTTGTACTAATACGTACAGCTGTTCGTAAAATGTTTGTTATAAATCTCCGAACTAGGGATCCTAGATTCATTCCCGCCATATAAAAGTTTATCTTTACTTTTTAAATAGGTAGCACAGTAACAGGTTTATTAGTATCTGAAAAAAAATCGAAATATTGGATATTAGGACCTATGTTAACAATTAACATACAGTATTCAACGATTAAGAATAACATAAAATACATATGACCTTGAATTTCATTTGGATTTTTTTACTACATAAAGAACTTAATATTACATTTATTTTGAAAAATTATTTTTATATTTTCTATATTTTTTAGTCAATATGTCAAGTCGATTTCTCTTTTTCTTAATTAGATCCATAACAGCACTGAATCCTCGCTCAACGAGATGTGAGTAGGAGAAAAGACAATTAACAATTGTTCGATGATAGTGGGACTAAAATATACGCGACTGATTTCGGTTTGTGTAGCGATCACCACCATTAAGCTTGCAGACTTTCAACTTCATAATAAATATACATAGCTTGGTTAGGCGTGGTCGTAAACATACGCTCAATCTAAGGAAAAGCTCCGAGTGTACATACCGGACATTGGTAGCTCCAGGATTGGTGGCCTCCCAGCTTTTTAGAAACGTATCCTTGCCACACATGCACAAACACGAGTTACAATCTTACCAACATAAAAGTCTAATAAACCTATACAAAAAATTTCCTACTGTACCACCCCACACCCAATGACCTATATTAGAGGGTTCCCCCCTAATAAAAAAAAAATAAACATACCTAATAACCATAAGTACAAGACATAGATAGTAAGATAATATAAGAATTTTAGGTACCCAAATAAGGGCGTAAAATAATGATCCAGTCGAAATAACCTTTTTATTTGTAAGAAATTTATTGATCGCGAAAACAGTCACAGATAATCAATCGTGTGTCGTGCAGCAATCATTGCATAGTTAGTATCTATATTTCAGTTAAATGCAGTTTTGTAAATACATAGGTACTCACCACCCACCATTGTATATAAACAACTAATATAGTAATATTATACAACAATTAATAAGTATATTAACAAAATATGAACGTTAAAAGCAGTAGTCGGGACGCCGCTGTTTTTTTGTAGCCCGCTAAAGCTACCACTACTCCCTCCCCCCCTTAGGCTGTTGAAATTTAGTGGGGAGCTTAGAGCCCCCTACCACTATTTTATATGTAATACATATTTTGAATCAATTTTTTTGAGTGATTTTCATGGTAACAATTTTAAAGCTTGTTTTACTATTTTCCAACGTCAAAAATCGAGGTTGTCATTTTTAAATGAGTCAAACATGCTTATGTCTTAAATGGATATGAAATGATTGTGGATTGAAATTGTTATCAAGTGGATGGAGAATTATTACAACAGTTGTTGAATTTTGACGAAATCCACTTATAAGGAGCCTTGCATATTAATTATTAATATAAAAAAAATATGGAGAAGTGGGCATTTTTATGCAAAACCAATTTTTTACAAAATCGATTTCTTTATTTTGTTATAACTCAATACGAGTATTCTTATAGATACTTGAAATGTTGACCAAATGTTAATACATATTAACATTTTGTTGGATATGGGTAGCACTGAAATTATTTTGCCATTTTGGAAACGTGTTTAACTATCCTTAAATTTAACTCGAGTAAATGGAGAAGGAGTAAGAATATTCTGGAACTTCATAATTGCCGATAATTATCCGTGTATAATAACTGTATAAGTCAAATATTTATTTATAAATAATAACAATAGTTTAATTTATTATGATTTATTTTATATGATATAATTTTATATTTTTTTTCTTAAAAATTGTTTTTGTGTCTTCAAACAAGTTATATTAATGTATTTTTATAAAATGAAACTATAATACAATATTATTTATTTAGTTCACTAGGTACTAAAGATTTAAATTGTAACTTAAATATACATTATAAATTTATAAAATATTTATATATTTAATATTAAAATAGATATTATAATGTTGTCTTGGACAATTACAACTCACAAGTTACAAAACTAGAATGTCTTATATATTTGTGTTTATGTGATTATTTGTAATATAGGGTATCTAATAAGAAACGAAGATTTTGAAATTCTGTGTAATTTTTTTTGTTATTGGTGAAATGTTGACATTTTTCTTATTATTTCTGTTACTTATGGATGTTGAGGTTTTTAATGATTGATCAAACTAATATTGTGTATTTTGTTTATTTCTCGTTATAAAGCGGTATACAATCGAGCAATGTGTTTCATACATTAAAACCCATTATAAATACGGCAAGTGTGTTGCGCCGTTGCGGTAAGTGTTCGTAGGAAGCTTAGTACGATCTTTGAACACCGACCGCAGCTACAATAACGAGGCTGGTCAATAAATTTGAAGAGACAGAACAACTGCAAAATTAAAGAGCAGAATTAAAAGCTGCCTTTTTTATGAAACACCCTATATAATCGTTAGGTCAATTAGATAACAACAACACTATTCGATGCAGGAGAATAGATATTCGTATTTATACTATCTTTATTCTTTAATGACGTCGAAGTATTTTGATTGAAAACATACAAAGGAACAATCAGTATGAGTCACCTTGTGTCCAGCAATTAATAATTTTAGGTATGCGTGTGATGAATCCCCTTACTATTAATGGTGCAGAAAAAATGTGGATTTTTGAACATTATGGTGCCAATGAAACAAATATTAAATTATATAATTAAACTACAAATTATTACTTTATATGCGTATGGTCTTGTGTCAAAAACTGAACTATACTAGAATATTGACAGTGATCAAATACAATAAATATAATTTATATCTAAACACTAAACATGCAACAAAAAATAACTATAAAAATAATACTTTTTCTAGACTACTGAACACCCGTATTAAATAATTTGTTTTTTTTTCATTTCGGCGTCTGAACACCAGCGCCTAAACTGTAACATGATTCGGGTGCAAAGTGAAATAGGTTTGAATGAACCATCTTGGTCCTTATTGTAATGGAAATATTAAATTTGAATTTCATGAAAATTCATTGATTTTATTTTTAGTGATTATAACTGCTTCGGTTACTGGGACTATTGGCTACAATAAATTTTACACAATTATAAGTTATTACTTAGGAATACATTATTACACTAAGTAGAAACTTATAGCTATATGGTATAGAAAAAGAATACATTTACAATTAATAGAAATACATTAGGTATAGGATAATACATTTATAATGCATATTATATTGATACATATCTATATTTTATTATGAATTCATTGATTTGTGACAGATACATGAAAAACATCATTGTAAAAAATTTAAAAAAACAATAGATACCTAAATTTATCACTCAATTCATTATCTAAATTTGTATTATGTGTATTCCTATAAAGGCGTTACATGATTATTTTATGTTACTAAAAATATACATTTATACATACAACCTATTATACCTAAGAAGTAAAATATTTTTCACTAAAACCATATACATATAGTGTGTTCAAGCTAAGAGGTACCACTAAATATTTCAGTTCGATGATGTTGTACTGAAATGAGGTTTTCGCTGAATGACAGATAGTACTTATAAATACACATTTTTAGATAAATTTCAAATTTTTAACACTTTCGATACGCGCATGCACGATACTTTATTTTTTAAATGGTAACACCAATTTTTTTTTACATATTCGGATAGAGTATTTTTTTCTAAACAATTTATTTAGAAAATTTTTTTCTAATTACGAAATTGGCATATGAAATTTAACGATGAAATTTAATATTTACAAGTAATTGGTTTTTGACTAAATTTAAAACTAAATTCAACTTATTGTTACTTATTACTAGTTATTAGTATCCAATATTGTTAAATGTCTGTTTGCACACCAGTACTGATTACTCTAGAATACCTATCCTAAATTTTCGATCCCGACAAACCTATGCTAACTTTTGGACTCTTTTTAGTTTTTCTCTTATATCTCCGTTGCATAAATATTAAAATATTAACTAGGTTAAGTAAACATGTATGTAACAATATTTAGTATTAAGTCTTAGTCAGTAAGTTTTAGCAGATGTAGCAAAACAAAAACCAAGTTAAATGATTATAGATTTACTCAGAGGCGGTTTGAATGTATTATATTTAGTGGTGCAAGACAATATAAACACCCCCCCCCCTCCCCCTAAACCACAAATAACAAATAAACATTTATTTTTTAAGGTTTTTCATATAAGTACCTAATTTTTTACTTACTTCAGTCATAGATTAAATATACTAGTATATTTAATCTATGCTTCAGTTTAGTTGTTTAAACTTTTAATATTAACTGTACACAATGATTGTGTAACATTTTTTTTACTTACCTTCTTATTAATAAAATAATAAAACATAAACATACATTGTATTTAGTAATGAATCAAATAAAAAGTATGTACCTACTCTTTTATTTATATTTTCTTATAAAATATAATTGATTGAATATGAATTAAATTGTCATTAAAATGACTATAGCTAAACAGTAAACATCTAGGAACTACATATTTCACAGTTAATTAAGTAAACAAAATCACTATTTAAATCTCTTATTTAAAAAAAATAACTACAATCTGAAATCACATAATTAAATAATTGATATATTAATATATCTAATTAATATTGACTTTAATAATTAATGATTAAATATTTAAATATTTAAGTATTATACATACTATGTAACTACCAATACATTTTCACATAATTTTTACCAAAATTACATACATTTAAAAATGATTAAAATATATAGGTAGGTATCTATACATAATATATTATTATATAGTTATACCTAATTTAAATAATTTAAATAGGTAGTACAAATATGTAATATATCATAACACTTACCAGATTTTTTAAATTGTTTTGCATCAAATGTATGTTCAGTAGAATTACTCGAAAACGTCGTACATCTTTTAAAAAATGTATTAATATTTGAAGAAGAATTGTTGTGTTTTATTGTTTTAAACGCATTTATATGTCGTGCACAATTCGTCGGATTTAAACTATTTTTTTTTTTACCACATAAACATTCTTCGGCGACAGACATGGTAAAAAAATAAAAATAAACAAAACTGCTTATGAAAAAGGAAATGCTCAATGCTCACATATGATGAGAAATTGAGAAAACATAAAAACGTTTAAACGTCTAGAAGAAGCACTTTTCGGTCATACGGTTGTGGTGTTGTTAATTGTCAACTGTGACGAATGTTTAGTCAGAGTTTATCAATACGATAACTCGCAGTTTCCTATTAATAAATCTCCAATAATTATGATAACGAAAAATATTTTAAAAACGTTATATAGTAATATTAGTAATGAGTTGTATGCCGCTATTCTATTAAGATCCGGTTGCACTTCGATTACGCTTAATAGTTAATCAGCTAATAGTAGATTTAAAACCGGCCAAATTCGGCCGATTAAACTTTTATTGGAGACGGTACAACTGGCCTTAAGTACCTTAATCAATATCATTATTGTGGTTTTAAGCTGTAGGGCGTAAGCTACATAAATAAGTCTGCCTAAATACTAACGAGTTCATTACCTGTAAATTATTTTTATTTATAATTTACTATGAGTAACTTGCTGAAAAACCCACCCAAAATATATTGGTGGTGCAGTGCATGTACTAGACAAATGTGGAGTCAGTGGTGATGATAGCGTGACTCGATTACCACCAGACACTAATCTTTATTAAATGTGCTTATAATATTTTTTGTAATCGGTGTATACGACAAAGCGGCACCCAAGACCCAACCCGTGGCTCCTTACTCTACAACAATGTTGAGTGTGTGTGGTGTGTCTGTGTGTCTGTGTCTGGGTCTGTGTCTGTGTCTGTGTCTGTGTCTGTGTCTGTGTCTGTATCTGTGTCTGTGTCTGTGTCTGTGTCTGTGTCTGTGTCTGTGTCTGTATCTGTGTCTGTGTCTGTGTCTGTGTCTGTGTGTGTCTGCTGTGCGTGTATGTGATTTATACACAAGATATTTTTAACTAAACATTTATGTGTGTGTGCACTGACTTTGGTTTTTTTCGTTGTATACGAGTGGTTTGGACGGTTTGTCAGTTTGATGCCTGAAGTCCTCACGTTATTTATTTTTGTGCTTGTTTATTCGGGTATATTAACCCTTGGCACAATTTTCTTGAATACGAGTGTTTGTATTAACATGACGTGATCACGTCTTTTGAGGACAAGCGTATGAGTTTCATATTCATTCTTTCAATATTACTTTAAATAAAATAATCAAATTTATTTTTAATATACCTAAGTTTACCAACAATGAACTTGCATACAGTGTTTATAATCTACTAAATGTTTGTACCATAAGAAGTTATTAGCTATTAGTTTATTACTATCTTTCAAAAATTTAAAAATACCTAATGGCTAATACTGTGTAATATGTTAATCATATTTATGATACATGCTATAAAACAAATATTAATAATTAATTATTGAAATAGTATTTTAGCATGAAAAATACTATTTCAATTGCAATCAAATTATGTAGAATACTTAAAATAAATAAATATTATTTTAATAATTTTAATGATTTGAAATCATACGTACATAATGTTGAGCTTACACAAATTTATTTATGATTTATACAAATGATATAATTTTTTAACATCAAATCTATTAACTATGTTTTTTTCTGTCTATGCAAATAATTAGATTTTTAGGAATGTAAATGATATATTTAGCTCTCAAATTTACCAAAATATTTTATCTGGTGCAACTTTTAACATAGATATATCATAATTAATTACTAGGGCTCGGAAGTTGTTGCATTTGCATGTTATTTTTGGACCTTTAAATTTATTGCTAAGTGAGCTAGAAATTCATTCTAAGACACTACGAAAAACATATCAAAAGTTTATGGTGCATATTTTTGCATATTTAATGATTTTTTAGAGTTTAGAGCATAGTTCTTAATTTACATTTTTTTAGAGTATATTTTATAAATTATAATATATGAAGATTCGTAAATAAAAAAATAAATAAATTCATATTGAAAGAATTTATTAGATAATCTTGTATCGTATTTTTTAAATTTCCATTTGGCATCAAAAACAATGTTTTTCTTCTGTTGATTAATAGATTGTATAAATATTTATAAATTATGACTACAGCTTGCTTTATCTAAAATAGAATATTATATAAAAATTAAATAAATATAAAGCAGAAACAGCTGCAATAGAAATACGATGATTTTCTATGAATATTTTTCTAGGGAAATAATTCAATGATTATTGAGCTGATGGCATTATTAGACTTAAAAATAAAATAAAATAAAAAGATAGACCTACTGTCGAGATATTATTATTGTCGGTTCCGACTTATACGTATTTATTTTATTCAAGGAACATTTTGGAGGTATTTTTATATAATTTTTTTGTTGTTTAAATTATGATTAAAAATTAAAAATCAAAATTATTTTTATTACTTTGCTTTTTCCATATTTATAATTTTATAAAATATTTCTGCAAATGAAAATTTTATGTCAAAAAATAAAATATAAGTGCATATTTTTAAAGCATATTTATTCTTTTTTAAGCGCATAGGAGCATGCATATTTAGTAATTTTTAAGTGCATTAACTTCCGAGTCCTATTAATTACATACTTACCTATCAATATTGTGAAATTATAGTTACCAAATAGTTAATACTGCATATTAATTTGTTTGTTATTCTGTAATGCTACATTAAATGTTTTTTGATTCCATTATTTATGTTTATGAATTATGTGTTCGTAATGTTTAATGTGACACAGCCCCAGCGCCTCATCACTCTCTCAACCGTGCACTTTGCCACTTTGGCCTAAAGGGGGAATATCGAAATTCAATGAATAATTCGCAGTGGCCCAGTTTTGTGCGTCCGGCAGTTCAGCGCGTGGGTCGCGGGTTCAAATTCCTTGTACCGTGCAATTTTTTCATTAATTTCTCGATATCTCTCCTAAGACTGGCCATATCACCTGTGGTCGCGTCGAATGTTAAATTTTAAAACCTAACAAAAATTGTAATTATTATACCTTTTTTTGTTAATGCAACATATTTCTCATTTCAATATGAAACTATGAGTTCAATCGATTGTTTAATTGTTGGTGTATAAGCAAATCATAGTGATAACACATTTATAAGTATCTATTATTTTTAGCCTTTAAATAACACCTTTCTTTTGTAGCATATATAACAACATTTTGTTATTTATGTACAAAATTACTGTAAAATCGAACTTATATTGAAAAATATTGTTTTTTTTTTATCCTTAGCAATCATGTTGTCATTTGTCATCTTACACCCTTTTGGTTGAATTAGGTTTCGTGTTTTTTTCTCGATTGTGTTTATATTTGCTCAGGCTTACATTTTTTTTAACCTTGACATTAATAAAAGTTGCAATATGACTATATAATTGTGATAAAATATCACATCGGGAGATTTAAAACACCATCGTTCATTATAGACACACCGAAATACAAAAATAATCAACCAACCTACACAACACAACTCATAACCACTCATATGATCCAACAATTACTGCTTTTTTTGGATGACAACAACTACATTTATATTCATAAAAAACTTCTTTGAGAGAAGATCAATAAACATAAAAACACTACTTTATTGACCACGCAATAGCATCAACTTCAATTTCCTTTTAAACGTACACAACTCATATAATTTAAATTTCATTCTTAACTGAAATAATTATTTTTAAATATGAGGACAATGAGGACATATTTTACGTTACATTGGGGTATATTGTATCATGCATAAATATAAAAATTATTTATGTTGAAAATATTAACTAGGTTAAGTAAACATGTACCTATGTAACAATATTTAGTATTAAGGCTTAGTCAGTAAATTTTAGCAGATGTAGCAAAACAAAAACCAAGTTAAGAGATAAATGATAATAGATAAGTCTTAGTACTAGACAAATGTGGGGTCAGTGGTGGTAACCGTGTGACTCAATTACCACCAGACTCCAGGGATTATTAAATGTGCTTATAATATTATTTGTTCTTTTATTATGTACCTACGTCGAAGTAATCAGCGTATATGGAATATCGTAAACTAAGCATATTTTGTGCTCTATAGTGTACTACAAAGTTGTAGAACATTACATTTTCTACAATTTGGTTGGTACAACGAGGTCAAATATAAGTTGGATCTAGATGTTAAGCACTGTGGTATGTGTCTGTACAGTGTAATATTAATGTGTCAAAATAGTGTTTAAGTGTCGAATAGTGTTAAAAAACCTGTTTTAACTAATTTGGAACCTGGGAAAATACATTATATATACAGTGAAACATCTGAATGAACCCTCTGCCCCTCACAGTACCCGAAATTTTATCATATGTTTGGAGGTGCCAGCTACAAAAGGGGCTTATAAAAATAGAAACATAATATGTCTCTGTTCCCAAAAAATTATTTGTAATAATAAATTAATTAATAATGATACTAATAACTATATGTCTAGACATCACTATTGTATGTCAATATTGCATAGAAAATTTATTTTAGCAAGTTGCATCATCATTCACCGCTGTCGTAGTTTTTTCCAACTGAAAATGTATTGAACACAAACATTTGGGAGATTCGCCCTCCTCGAATTACTACACCAAAATTTTAACACTTTTTATTATTATAAAACACCATTTATTGATATCAAATAGTATTTGCTATCGCCTATTGAAATAAATTTAAATTTATTAGGTATCAAACTAATAGCAATTTTGATTTATGATAAAAAAATAATTTCTCAATTATGAGTATTTAATACATTGAAACCTCTAAATACCGAACACTCAGTAGCAGTGGTTTTTTCCACTATTCGGAGGTGTTTGATATTCAGAAGCTGTAAAAAAGTTTGTATTAGGTTGTCTAGAGCGGGGCACCTTAGTTGCGTCCCGTAAAAAAGGTACACTAATTGCGTCCCACTATATTGGTTAGGTAGTCGAATTTTTATTTCGTTTTCAGGGGTTCTCCATGTTGTATTTAATTATAAGGGAGTTAGGACTGTAATATCATGTTTCGATGTATTATATTGCGGTCCTAATATTATAAATTACGATAATGGATGGTTTTTGTTACTGATTCAAACAATATTTTTGATAAGCAATAATAAGCAACTTCGTCATAATTTATCCATCATGATTCATGAATAATAAATATACGACTTCTATTCTACCTATACTATTTCTGTAAATAAAAATAAAATAACAAGTTTAGATATTTTAAAAAGCTCGTCTTATAAGTATAAAACTAATTTTTGACTAACATTTTGATTGATATTATTATTATCATTATTATTCATCTATTTTATTATATCATGAACTTTATTGATTTTGGTTAGATATAAGATTTAAGTGATTCAATGTTTATTTTTTTTTATTATTACATTTGATAAACACATTTTTGATTGACTTGTGATCATATTTATAATTGTCATTTATTTATTTATTATTTATTTCATTGTTCATTGTTCAAAAACCCTTAACTAAAATACACGAATTGCATCTTATTGGATTTCTTGGAACGAAATTCGTGTACCTATACCTTTTTTATGGAACCCAACTCATGTGCTCCCATTTTTTGCGTTATCTGTCAAAAAACTTGGGTAACACTGGTTTAAATAACTGCTGATTGATATAGTGATTTTTATCGTTATAAATGATTAAACCGTGTATTAAAATCATTATAACTCAATAATTTAACTTTCTAGAAATAATCTATATTTTTAAACTTGAAAATATATTATTTTTGTACATATTTAATAAGGATACAAAAATGGTATACAGCATTTCTTTTATTTATCACACGATAAATATGGTTTTCAAATATAATATGATAAATGATAGCGAATCTATAAATTGGCACAATGACCTAGTAATAAATGTGTGTTTATACTTTATTACTTTTTAAGAAATATTTCATATTTATAAGGATTGTCATAAAGAAATAACAATGTCGATATAAAATTATTTAAATAATTTTCTTAGATAATACTTATATTAAATTAAAATCGTTAGTGTTCCAGAGAATTATTATACGTGTATTCGCCGGTATCTTTTAAGTTTATATAACTATAGTTCATAATTTGTAATAGTTGTTAAAAGAAACAATAATACAATTCACGGTTTCAGTAGAAATATTAAATAATAAATTACATTTTTTATATAAATAATGAAATAAATAAATTGTAGTGATCTCCCTTGTAAAGAAAATGTATTAATAGTCTGAATCTTAAGTATACGTTTTTATGAAAGTAGGTAATTCGTATTTGTTAAATATACCCCTAAATTATCAAATTTGTTGGATTCTATAGAAGAGGATCATTATTCTCGTAGAGGTTAATTTAATGAACAAAATTATACTCGGCGCGCGTTAAGATCATGACTATACATTAGCACTGGGTGCCTTAAGTAAGACCCGTAATAGTAGTATGTGGATTCTATACAAATATACAGAAGAGATATATTCGAGAATCGGTAAAATTAACACCCAAAAAATTGCTTTGGTAAATTTTTTTAAGTTTTAAATCAGAAGCTGTCCTCATCACAAAACCAATTATTCTAAAAGCTTGACAACAAATCATTTCAATACGAGACAATGGATCAAGCGAACCATTAAATTTGAAACCTAGATGGATGAAACAATTAACACGCGAAATATTGTATGTACCTGTATGATAATAGTTTAATATAGGAGATCTACTATCGGTTATGACTCATGGCTCATGACACATGACATTTATCTACCTAGATTACGGTTCATTCCTAAAACTTGAAATCATAAAATAAATAGTTTCATATTGTCTGCAAAACATTGTAATTTGCAGTTATTTCGTATAAATTATGAGATTATGACCTACACAATGAATTACATTTACTTAACTTAGCATTATTGTTTAACATAGTCGTTATTATAAATGAGGAGATACAACAAATATTTTTCTAATAAATTAATAATTTTATTATACTAATAATTATTGGGAATGATGAATTTGGCAAATTCATAACAAGAAATAGAAATTTCTTTTAATTTTACTGTGAGTAATTTTACTCGTATTGGTTATTATTTACATTTTACACTACCTTTTGACCCATCAGTTTACCATGGTGGGTATGCCTCCCCCCCTAGGAATTTTGGTCTCGTATTATTCGTGGTTGATTACTCATACTCTCGCAATCACTCAAGTAACCTCCACGTTAGACATTGGCTGGTAAACGACAATTGATTCAATTAAAATGGGAAGATATTAAATTATAAAGTTTAATGATTTCACTTTATGGGCCTGAGCGGGTATATAATAAAAAGTAGAATTTTTGAACTGAAAATATTGTCTTCCCCCCCACCCACTCTAATTTTAGAGGGGTCTATGATACTTATCATATCTGTCCTTGCAACCCTCATAATATATTATATTTCTATGAATTTATTTTATTAAGTTTATTTAAAATAATTTTTTAAATTTTAAATTTTTTATTTGTTTCAAGTACTCAAATTTCACAGCCCTGGTTAGTGAATTTTTGTTTGGTTTATATCAAAATTTACAGGCACGGTTACAGATAAACCTAACCGTAACTATTATGATAAAATATGAGATGAATTATTGTTTATTATCCTATTCGTCAATCATGTTCGTAGTTCGTTTATTGTTTAATAATACCCTAAATCCTAATGTTTAACGAGTAGGTAAAAATTAATTAGCAAATAATTATATTTTTCATAATACAAATTAAAAATTGTCAATTATTTATGTCATAAATAATAATATGAAGTATAAAAAAACGAATTTAGTAACAAGAATTAAATTACACACTACTTTTATACAGCCAAATATTTAGGCCCTGACGTAAAATTCACATATGAACGTATATTTAGCTACTATTAATTTTATTTTATACCCGACTAAAAATAAAGTTTAAGATCATCTTACTAAAAATTAATGTAATATAAATTAAAAAAATTGAATTAAAAATTGTCGATAAACCTTATATTGAATTCTATGTTTTAAAGGTCATAGTTTATTTTATAAATATAAGCAAACAAAACAGCAATTGATATCTTTAATTACTTTTACATTGTTCATATTGTTCAATAAACATCAAATACTTATCTTTTTAAATAAATAGATAAATAGTTATCTTTTATGCTATTTAAATAAACCGATTTATAACTGTTTAGTTAGTTTTATGAACAATAAAAGCATGACCTTTATATTCTACCCATATACTGGCCATACTATATCTGTAAATTAAAATAAAATAAAACTGTTAAGTTTTGTAAATAGCTTATCTTATAAGTATAAACCAAATTTTTGAGTGACATTTTGATTGATATCATTATTATTAATATTTATTTATTGTATTATTATATTATGGGCTTATGGACTATATTGATTTTGATTAGATGTAAGTGATTCAACATTTATTTACTTTTTTATTATATTTGATAAACACATTTTTGTAAAGAAACACATCATTTTTTGTTTTATTTGTGCTGCTAATAAGTATATAATAACGTTTATCAGTCACATCACTCACCAACGTTGTCAAGAAAATTATTATTGGGAACTTGTTGAATTCTGTAAAAAAACGTGATACATTTGAATTTGCTTGAATAGCATAATATAGGAATTGAAATTCAAACCGGTATGAGGTCAGGTAAAGGAATGTAGGGCTACCCAAATCGAAAACTGCAGGTTTGATCAAATTGCGGCTAGATTTTTTTTTCGACTTTTTTCACAATTTGGACACGAATTGTCTGACACTGGTGACCTTGAGAATTTCAATAGTAATTTGTCATTCAAATAAATTATTGGTGTTGGACTGGTGTATGGAGTATAGATCAATCCAGGACCAATACATCTAACATCTGCAGACACTACCTAACTTAAAACCAATATTTCTACCCGGGATACGAGTATACGACGTAGTTATAACGTATATTATAATATATTTATATATTATATTATATTTATATTTACAATATTATATTTATTACATGTGTTTTTCATTTGTATTACCTATACATCCATACAAATAAATCATTTTTAGTATTTTATAGTTTTATAATATAGGTGAATTATTCAAAATCAAATGGCAAAATTTAAAATGTCTATACAAAACAATAAAATTAGAAAAAAACCAACAGGATATAGACCTGGAGGAAGTTCATCAAAGTCAAGATTTTATGGTATGTTTTTCTTAAAAGTAGTTTATAGTAATTATTATAATGTATCAAAAGTATACTACCAATGAATTTGTTGTCGCCGTCTTACAAACACGCGACATGCCGACATGGCACATTATCGTTCACTAGTTTCAATTATGTGTAGTTAGTTTAGATATTAGTGTGCATTGAGCTATTATCAAACTTGTAGTTAAAGAATAAAACCTGAGCTTAAGCGTCGTTTTTTTAGTCTACATCTTATTTTTTCAAGTGAAATATGAGCATTTAAGTGCATGTAAAATTCATCGATTGCGACCTTTTTAGACCTTAATCGAAAATGATCACTTGTTAGTAAAATATAATAAATATAAAAAAAATATATAATTATTAATAATAATTAACATTATGTAAGTTATATATACCAACATAATTTATGTACAAATGTATTATTTAAACATAATATAATTAGTTGAAAAAAAATATAAATTAAATTATTAAAAAATATATATAATATAATTATTAAACATCAATAATTAACAGGTAGTTAATAGAAGGTATTATAAAAAAATTATTTTTATTATTATTATTATACTAAAAAAATAATTACTCAAATAAAATTTAAAATTTGGTTTGAGAACGATTAGATGCAGCTTTGATGAATTGCATAATGGTAATACTGTTTTCCTTGAATAACGAAATTATGGTACTTAAATATTTTCGTCCAGTTTTTGATTGTGAATTTCTATGGTTATTTACATGGAATTTACATGTTAGAAATCCAATCCTAAAAACAACTACCTGCAAATACGTGGAATTTACAAGAGCATTTTTAATTTGTGATATTCGGCTTACACGCTTGGCATTCACTCACCGCGCACGTACGTTACTACGGGATACGATCTCGGACCTACCTATCATCATAAAGGTGACGATTAATCGCTCAAAATAAAATACGTTGAACCATGTTAGATATGTGTTTATTATAAGGACGCTACACCTGCATGTGTTTGTTGTCTTCGACTTACAAAACTTGTACAAGATAGCAAAAACTGTTTAGCACGAATCTACGAGGACGTTCAAGAGCTCAATAACTGACCCGCTGTTAATATTTGCAGACAAAATGGAGCTCTTGGTGCAGTTGGACACTTGGGCCCACTTAAATTTGGTTAAAATATAATGCCGTGTTTGTATCAAATTCACAATTTTCCAATCTATAACTACTTATATTTTATACATCGTTTTAGTAGAAAGTTGAGTAAATATTTTATTATGTACGGCGTCCCGTAGGAACGTTCGTTGAGCTGAGACAATTAGGTATTGATGGCACCACTTTTCTTTGATGAAATAAGTGTGGATGATGATTTAAATAAATCAGCTAATCAGTTTTGAAATTAATGCATATTTTGTTATTTTAGATTAAATTATTTCAATTATCATTAAATCACAGTTTTTAAAAATGTTCTAATAGTAACTGTAAAACAATTTTAAAGTCTTGATCCAAAGAAATGTATTTTTATTTATCTACTATCTGTATGAAATGTTGTATACGCGGGCACGCGGCCTATCAGCATATAGTGCTACCGCTATGGCTGAAATAAGTTTTAACTTTTAGTCAGCTTAAATGATTCAATACGTTTCTTCGTTGTACAATAAGAGAAATTATCAAACCTTTCGATACATATCTAAGTAATCTGGTAGTCATATTGAAACAAGTACTGCGGAAAAAATTAATTTTGACAAACCCATTGAAACCTATGTATGAACGAATACAATCAACTAACTATTATAATAAAATAATAGTAGGTACCTACACGGCTACACAGTGTTTATTAAATACCCTCTATAATTATATATTTACATATTATATACTTAAACTATAAATTTAATCCATACGAATAAACAAAATAAATGTTAATGTTTTCAATACGGTTTTCAATGATAATTTTGAATTCATTAAGAAATGTAGGTACCTAATGTAATATACATTATACATTTATACCCGTCATCATGATAATATTTTATTTTTTTTGTTTTGAGGTATAGATTTCTAATCCACATTCAGCCCTAATAAGTGGCCTCGTGAAATTACCAGACCCACTGTTCCCTAACTTTGGATCCGCACCAGGATGTCTATATTATAATATCTGTATTTTTTTAATAAAAATCTCGCAGTTTTATCTTCTATTATGAGTCGTGACTCTTGAGCACGATTATGAGGTTCTCTAATATTGTGGGAGCGAGTACGTATGCGAATGATAAGTGATTTCATGTCGTAAAATATGTTGTAGGTATTATTGTAATAATAAATATTATTATGTCATGTGCCGCGCACCTTTCCCAACGCGTAGACCACTCCAGCGGTTGCTGGTCGTCGCCTGTCGATAATTAACGTTTTCTGATATATTTATAGCCGGGCGGCTAATCGTTTCCGAGTGCAAAGCAAAATATCCGATAACAGTGCACACGCACAATGCTGATCCGGTCAGATCAGTAATCACACACACGCGCATACACAATATACATTTTAATCATCAAGAGTTTATCGTTAATTCTGCAATAGTCATGACAAAGGACTCGTTAATTCGTTGTCACTCGTGAACACAGCTACACACTGCAATCAGTTATCACGTATCACCATTTTCGAATTCGTCGTTGCCACAGTAGGTTCAAACACGTGTATGACCGAGCGAAGCGATTAGCATCTGTTATAGGTGTTGATGGTATTATAGTCTATAGTTTCTGTAGATTCACACTGTCATATTCTACGGAGAGTACAACATTATAGAGCAAGAATAATATCATCGCGGTCATCATGCACGTGATAGTGAGAATGATGAGCACCGGCAAGTCGATCGCAATACCCACGTCTAGGACGACGGGGATCAGCGACTTGAAGACACTCATCGAGAAGAGGTTCGATGTCAAACCGGAAAATCAACGACTGTTCTTTGCAGGCAAACAGGTGATATTATCAACCACTGGTTGTGTTGTTTTCATTTGCAGGTACCTACTAGACTGTGACCCGTACATCGCCCTATACAATTTAGAGCAAATAATTAAAAATTTTTTTTTTAAATGTCAACGACTGTTTAAATCACCACGAGAGACAGGGCAATAATAATTATTTTGATTATTTGTGTTGTATTGGGTTATGTGGTTGTATGATAATTTGATTTTCATACACCCAAGTATCCTTTTTTTTTTTTAAAAAAAACCAAAAACGGGTGGGAACTGTTTAGCACAATACTGCCAGCCGCGAGCTGGTCCCGTATCATTTATTCACCGAATACACTTAAATTATAATTAATTATACATATGAGGGGGCCTCTAACCACCCTGATATAGCTGGCCATTGGCCCACAAAACAAGCACATTTATCCTACCCGTCCACCTCCTGCCTGTCTGATGCTCTCTGCTGCCTCCTTTTGCCCTCATCGTCTCCACCATCCTGCCAAAAGCTACCCACTGCTTCACTCCACTCAATCCACCTTCTCAACATATCTGGGAGGAGCTTCTGCTCCAGCCCCAGAATGATATCAGGAACATCCTCTGGCTATAGTCGTCGACTGTTGCACTGCTTCATCTCATACCTACCTTCCACCCAGTACGGACAATGGAACAGCATATGTTCCACTAAGTCCTCCGGCTCGTTGCAGTGGGTGACCTAAGTATCTTATCTTTCTTTGTAACAATTGCCTAATCATATTGATCGATTCAATACCTATGACATGTTCACCATGCATACAAATATTACTTTATTATATATAACACCAGCAATTCTAACAATACAACATAATTTAGGCAATGTGTTGTGTATGACATATGGTAACGATTGAAGTTGTACTGTCTACATTAAGTAGGTACCTATATGATAATTTGATATTCTGACTCGCTGAGAATTATTTTGAAATTAGCTCATTAACACAGATTAGGTATATTATACTATAAACCATGAAAATATTAATTTTAAAAATCCATTAAATGTGAACAAGCAACTTCTGATTGTGGTATAAAAAATTATTGACTTAAATTAAATTAAAATGTTTATGTAAAATAGATACATTATTTTAACAAACTCTAAGCATTGGTAGGTATAGAAATCCAGTTATCAACTTTTTTTTACAAAAAATAAAAGTATTTACATAGGACCTAAATTATTAAGAAAAACTTGGGGTAACTATTATAAATCATATCTATTCAACTAAATAATTTTGAATAATATTAAACATCCAAAAAGTATTTATCAAGGTATTTCCTGTACTTGCCTATTTCACTAACATTAAAATTGGGCATCATGTTTTATTTAAATTATTTAAATTGAATTTGTTTGACCCTTTCTAACTTAAATAATATAAAAAGTGGCTGTCTTAAAAAAAAAATTATTCAATTTACCCAATTATCATTAAAATAGGTATTATTTTATATTGTTAACTTGAGGTTCGTCACCTGAAATGGGTTAGACGATTTTTATTGCAAAACTTGTTACTGTATGGATGAAACTCATAAAAAAGGTTGAAATAAGTTGAATACTATTGCTTATTTGTACCACAAGCCTATGTACACCGTTCTATGGTAAGTCAGTAATAACTTAAAAGCTAATAACAATAATAACCTGTATAAAAATATACCAACAATGTTTTCAGCAAAAATTAATTCTATTTACTGTATGTATTACTGGTAGTAAAATAAATGGCAGTTACTAATTTCAATTATTATTATTTTATTGCTGTTATAGTTAGTATAACAATAATTTAAAAAATGTATGTATCTTAAAACGGTATATAAGTGCAATAGTGGCTGACGAACCGTAGTTGTCCAAAATCGTTATTCAAATTCAATGATTTATCACTCAATTACACAACAAAGTACATTCAGTAGCACATTCCCCATTTTCGAAGTGAAACTTTTTTAGGAGCGGTAGCGTAAGTCGTATTTATGGGCTCAGCCATTGCGACCAAAAAGCTCCATAGGTGTGGCTTACACAACACTAAGTGCCCAATCAGACAATCAGGTTTTGATGGCCGGTTACCATGTTCCTCCTGGCTCAGTAATTATTCTGAAGCCGGCCAACTGACCCGCCTTAAATACCATACCTAATCCAACTATGCATAAAACAAACCGGACAATTGATGCCTGCTGGCAAAATCTAGTCTTCAGTTTGGACCCTAAGGTTTCTATGGCAATAAATAATAATACATATTTTGTCTTCTTTGTATAATAATATTAAATTAATCTTAATTTTCACTTTCCATTACAAAATTAATATTTGACCCTGATGAACTTTTTTTTCATACCTTCAAAGGAGTTTCATTTCATCCGCGCATACTAATGCTATACGTACAAGTTTAGAAAAAAAAATTCATTTAGTACTACACTAATAAAACAATACAAAAAATCAAAAATCCATATCCTCCATAACCTAGAAAAGATAATTAGGAATTCAAATATGTTTTCAAAATTAAAATCAGGCTTTTGGTATTGGGTGAATTTTGCTTCCACTTTCTGGGACTTCCATTGACTATTGACATATTTTTTTATCACAAAACATAGTAATATGTGTACGTAGTATGTACGTCACTGATTCCAATAATCTTAGTTTATCTTTAATTACCTACATATAGGGTTCGGAAACAGACACACACACTAATGATCAGTCACTACACACACAGTTACATACCATAGATAGGTTATTGCTTAGATTATTGCCTAAAACCAAAAATGGTGTGGTTTCAACAGCCTTTACATAAACTACTCCTTGTATTTAATAGCATACATGTAGTAATACCCTTATTTTATTGTTATATGTATGTTTCAGCTTGAAAACCAGTATAACCTCTTTGATTATAGTATTAATATAAACGATGTTATACAATTGACAGTCATGACATCTGTTACTGAAGCTAACACTATAAAAAAATCAATATTAAAGGTTCCTGAGGATTTAAAAGATAAGACATCTATTCCTTCATCAGACACCAGCTCTACAATAGAAGTAAAAATTTTATCATATTAAAATCTTCACAAGTTAAATAGGCACCTATTCTATTTTATTTTTATTTTAGGACAACATTGAGGATATATCTGAAGAAAGCAAATATTTTAAATTAGGCGATTATGTTGATATACGAGATAATGAATATGGTGTGTGGTATATGGGTAAAATAGCGAAGATAAAAAAAGATGTTTCTCTAGACACTGAACCAAGTTCCTCTGATAGTCAAGAGGAACATGATGGACTGATTTATTTTGTAGAAGATGCAGGGTAGTTCATACATTTTTTTGTTTAAAACTAATTTGTATTTTTAAGTCTAATTAATTATATTTATTTAGAGCCCCTGATAACCCACCCACTAAAGCTAAATTGAAAGACATAAGACCATATTCTACTGATAATTTGCCATTTGATCAATTAAAAATTAATGATAAAGTTCTTATGAATTTTAACACCGACCATCCTAAAGAACGTGGCTATTGGTATGACGTACTAGTGAAAAAGATAACAGTGAATAGACGAAATCGTGAGGTCATGGGAGATGTTACTATGGGATCAAATAAAGCAGTGTTGACCAATTGTCGTTTGATGTTCCTTGACGACATATTAAAAATAAAACCATACAAGTTAGTTGCAGAAAGGACTGAAGAAGAAGATACCATCATGCAAACAATGCCTGCTGTGGAAAGTAAGAACAACAATTTGTAATTGTGTTATTAGTAAGTAAAATATTAAATAAATGTTTTTTTTCTTGAAAAGGAGCTAAAGCTATGAGTTGTAGTAAATGTAAAGACAACATTAATAAATTATGTGTACACTGCGGTTGTAGTATTTGCGGTGGCAAGGAAGATGAAGATAAACAGATATTATGTGATGAATGTGATGAAAGTTTTCATATGGCCTGCCTTACACCGCCCTTGACAGAGATCCCAGAAGTTGACGATTGGTTAGTGATAAACAATAATCTGTAAATTAGATTGATTTTCTTTACTACTATGAGTATATTTATGTGCAAAAAACTTGTTTCAGGTATTGTCCATCCTGCAAAAATGATGAAAACGAAATTGTGAAAGCTGGTGGAAAATTAAAGGCCTCAAAAAAAAAGACATTAGCATCAACATCAAAACGTGATTGGGGCAAAGGAATGGCATGTGTTGGTAGAACAAAGAAATGTAATATTGTTCCACCAAACCATTTTGGTCCCATTCCAGGTGTTGAAGTTGGCACTACATGGTTATTTCGCGTTCAAGTGAGTTAGGTTATGACTTATGAGAGTGTAGAAATCTTTCAAGCATATAAATGGTTTTAAATTGTTATTCTATAGGTATCAGAAAGTGGTATTCACCGTCCGCCTGTTGGAGGAATACATGGTCGTGATAATCAAGGTGCATTTAGTATTGTATTAAGTGGTGGTTATGAAGATGATATTGACAACGGAGATGAATTCATGTATACTGGTTCTGGTGGAAGAGATCTGTCTGGAAATAAACGCACTGCTCTGCAGAGTTGTGACCAAGAATTAACACGCTACAACAGGTAATTTCTCTTTACAGTGATTAATTCAAAATGCATTAATCATAATTATTATTATAATTGTTTAAATATTTATTTTAGGGCTTTAGCGCTCAACTGTAATGCAGAAATCAATAATAAAAAAGGAGCAACAGCTGTGGATTGGAAAAAAGGCAAACCAGTTAGAGTTGTACGGAATTATAAACTTCATAAGCATTCCAAGTATGCACCTGAAGTGGGCAATCGGTATGAATATTTTATGTTTAAAAACAGTTTTTTTCTGAGTAAATTAAGTACTTATAAATATAATTGATCTGAAAGATAGGTCCTTCAAAATCCAAACATTACATTGTTAATTTTTAATACATTAAATAATAATGGCAAAACTGAAATCTGTATGATACTAAATTTAATTAATTAGCAATGACTAATGAGAAAAAAATTATTTTAAAGCTACGATGGTATTTACAAAGTTATGAAGTATTATCCAGAAACCGGAATATCTGGATTTATTGTATGGCGTTTTGTATTGAAACGAGATGATCCTACACCAGCTCCTTGGACAGCAAAAGGCAAAGAGCATATCGCTCAGCTTGGTCTTGAAATAATTGTGAGTTGAAAAAAGTAAATAACAGTTAAAATATTAAGTAATTTATGCAATAATTTCATGTGATTTACTAGTATCCTGAAAATTATATTCCTTCTACTGGGCTTGATAATACAAAATCAGATTTACCCGGAGGGTCTAAAAGAAAAAGAACACTACAAGACACTGACATCGAAAACAATGAGTTAAGTGAAAATTTACCAAAAAGAAAAGATGACAAAAAAAGCACCGAAATAAAAGCAAAAATGCATTATAAATTGGAAAATGAAGCTGAAATATTGATCACGGCTGATGCTGCCAATAAAAAATATTGGGATGATTGTAAAGAATTGTTAAAAAACGGGAAAAAAGTATGTAGCTATTGGAAAAAGTTATAATTCTTAACCTAATTAAATTTATATTTTAAATAATTTTCCTTATAGGCATTTTTTGATAGAGTTGAAGAAACTTTTATGTGCATATGTTGTCAAGATATTGTCTTTGAACCAATTACATTAGAATGTGCTCACAACATTTGTAAAGTGAGCTTGTGACAAAGATTTATTTAGGTTTTGGTACAATCTAATATTTCTATTATTTTTTAGGGATGTTTAAAAAGATCATTCAGTTCTGAGGTGTACCAATGCCCATCATGCAGAGCTGAATTGGGAAAAACTTACCCAATGAATATTAATACTACATTGGCTAAAACTCTTTTGTATTTCTTCCCGGGATATAACACTGGCCGTTAATAATTTAAAAACTACTTTTACATAAATCATTTAGTACAAAAGATGGCAGTATACATTGTTTAATATATTTCCTATTATTTATCTCATAAAGGTTGCTTTAGGTAGTATAGTTATTTGCTTAAAACTGATTTGAAGCATTATTTTTTCATTCATTTATTTATATTTCATTATACTTGGAGATAAAGTATCTCTTATTAAAAAAAAAATTGTATTCGTAGTTTCAAGTTTTGGTGACCCAGTTTCGATTTAAAGTTTATTAATGAGTTTTAATTTTGTATTATATTTTTTAATTATAAGTTAATTTTGTTTAGACTACATGAAGTATTTTTTGTTATTCTGCAATGTTAAACGTTTAAAAGATTAAAATTAAAATATTGAATGTACTAATAAAGTAAAAATTGAACTATCTTTAATTTGTTAATTTAACTGCTCAAAGTTAAACAAAAATTTTAAAATACAAATTTGATTTCGGTAATTCCAGTTAAGTCATTTTCTCAATACAGTATTAACACTGAAAGTTTAAATGAAGATCTTGACAGGATTGGAGTAAAATAATGTACAGATTATGGCAGGGATTGAGAAAAGTGGGTGGATTTAGTGATGAGTGTAAAAAGTGTATTAAGAACCAGATGAAGAAGGAATGTTGCTCAGTATAGGTTAAGGCAATACAATTTAGGTTGACTAGAGTTAATTGAAAATGAATTAGAACACCAGAAAGGTTTATAAGTTAATAAGTAAATGATAAGCACCTTTTCATATGGTTCAAATACTAAATAGATAATTTCCACTTCAACCAATATTTCCTTGACAATGATTTTGGTTGGGAGCAGTGGCTGATCTTGGTATCTACATTTGTATTAAAGGTCATTACAAGGATATTACGTAAAATCTTACTATGGAACTATAGCAAATCCAATAGCAATCCTACCAACTGAGTATTAAATGAAGCAAATGTACTAAACAGTATACATAATGTATCAATGCATATTACTGTAATTATTATATTATAGTCGTTCATATATACTATAGCAGATTTATTTAGGGTATTAAGGTGCTTGGAAGCTGCAATATCCACTTCAACATACTGCACTTCTTTTTTTAAAAAATTACTTATTTATTTATTTATTTTTATTTATTTAAGTTTTAAACGGGCCAGGCCCAATTACATACATAATAATAATAATAACGACAATCGATCGTTAAGTAATATACATAAACAGAATAATTATAGAGAAAAACAAAAAAGGTAGGTACAATATTAATTATTATACATACATATTATTTAACATACTTATAGCTATGAATTAACAAGTAAGGAATTACAATAATTTTTGAATGAGTTGAAGTTTGGTGATATGAACAGATCGATATTTAATTTATTTATAGTTTTCATAATTCTATGATGGGGAGTATTGCTTGCGTAATTAGTTACTTCTGTGTTTAGATAGAAAGTGTTTTTAGACCGGGAGTTACGAATAGGGGTATGGAAGGAGAAGCGACTTAGGAACTCAGGACAATCAATATTTCCTGAAAAAAGTTTATACGAAAAGTACAAATCTAATCGCAGACGACGTTGTTCAAGTGTTTCGAGGTTGAGAATTGTTAGTAGTGGAGTATATGAAGAATGGGGTTCTCTGATTATGGAACATTTAAATGAAAGGAAACGTAGGAATTTTTGTTGAATTTTTTCAATGGTTTGCTTATGACCCGATTGATAAGGAGACCATATTATTGAGCCATATTCACAAATAGAGCGTACCAAGCTACAGTAAATAGACTTTAAAGCTAATGAATCGTCAAAATCAGCACAATTACGACGGATAAAACCAAGGATTTTATTTGACCTGTTAGCAATGTTGGTAATATGACTGTCAAATTTAAGTTTAGGATCGAAATAAATACCGAGGTCTTTAATAGCCCCCATAGTCCGAAGGAGTGTTTCACCATTAAGGTTGTAATCAAATGAAGAAATAACTCGAGCTCTGGAAAATGTCATTATCTGGCATTTCTTAGTATTAAGAGTAAAATTATTGTTAATGCACCACTCATAGAGAGTATTTAAATCGAGCTGAAGTAAATCAGAATCATTCTGATTATCAACTATACGGAATAACTTCATATCATCGGCAAACATTAATTTAGTGCAATTATGGAAATGAATGTCATTAATAAAAATAAGGAATAATATTGGTGCTAAATGGGACCCTTGAGGAACTCCTGATGTAACACGAATTGGAATTGACCAGTGTTCTTTGTAAGCTACTATTTGCTGACGATCTTCAATAAAGGAGATGACCCAGGATAAGAAAGAGCCACAAATACATACAAATTATGTATCTGTTATTGCGTATGCATATTAGTGGTTGGTATACTGTACTAGGGACCATAGAATAGGTCAAATTAGTTTTTACTCTGAAATTGTGCACAAGGAGTAACTAATGATCACTAATATCAAAATAGCACCCACCAGCCACCATTTTAAAATCCTAGATCAGTAGATCCGCCACTGACCATAGAAAAATATAGGCAAACTAAAAATTTGTTCAATAGATCAGACCAAAATTTATCATTTATGTTCTCAAAAAAAAAAAATTGCATAGAGGCTTCATATTAATTTACCTCGTAAAAACATGTATTTTTGCTACTTTCAAGTTATAATATTATTTAAAAATGAGTCAATAAAAAAAAAACTATATCTTATAGTTGATAATAATTTCACTTATATACGACAATTAAATGGTACCGATTCTTGCATAAAGAGCACTGGAATTGTCCGACACTCTGTTTGTATTAGATTAGGCCATGAGTGCTTATTTGTACTTTCGCCTACGTATAAGAATTTTTTTTTAAATAAATATTTATTACTTAAATTCTAGGGTGTGAAATGCCCCTGTTTCTTTCCAATAGGTACATCACTAATTTTGGAAAATGACAGTTGGCCTAACAAATATTAGGTAACCAAAGTCCTTTTCTAATAATTTTTAGAAACAAGTCAGATTTCCTATTAAACCAATTATCAATATTTTGTAGACATTACCGGTAAGTATAAATAATATAAAAGACTTATAATGCATCAATGTTTAAGATTTAAATAATTGTACGTAAATATAGATACTTCATACACCTAATAATTACCTACATTTATATTATTAAGTTGCAAACATTTCATTCAATTACAATTAACTGAAGCTCAAATTCCTGAAGTGGCCAACAATTTCTTTAATGTAGCCAAGTTTTCTAGTGTTTCTAATAAACTAATAGGGCTTTTGTAACCGTATAAAAATATAATCACTTAGCGACCAAAGAAATAATATCATTTTTATAACTTTTTAAGATCCGAGTATTGCATATTTTACTTTGTTTTTTAGTTATAGGACCGAGGTGGCAAACCTATGGCACTCGTGCCAGAAATGGCCAAATTTCAATGACACTTCAAAATTAATTAAAATATTTTTCTTGACTTATTATGAAGACAAATATTTTATAAGTTAGTAATAATAAGAACTTTACCTTCGAACAAACAACAACAGAAATTTCATGAAAAAATAGAGTATTAATGTATCAAATATATTTAAAACCTTATGATATTTTTTTTGAGAATATAAATATTTCCTTAAATAAAAGTTAACAAAAAAAACGCGTAATAAAATGTGTATAATAACTAATAATTATTACTCACTTTTGTTTTTTCTCAGTAAAAAGACCTTTTTGAAGGGAGGGGGCATGTAATCATATTTTAAAAATGTTTTTGTTTTTAAACTTTGGTACTTAACCCAAAAAAGGTTCGCATCCTTGATATAGGAAAAGTCAATGCATAAGAATTTCAATATAGAAAAGAATTGTTCTCGTAGAATATGGGTACAATGCAAATTTGTAACTAATGCTATGCTCACTTTCCTAGTTTAACTCATGATGCTATAGTTTGTATAAATTTACAAGTACATGTGTGATTGAAATCAGGGAAATATACAAATTATCTCTCATTAAATAAGAAATAAAAAACGATGGTTTCTTTTACAAATGTATTTAATATTTAAAAAGTATTAAATTCTACATAGTTGTATTTTAAAATATAACAGGGGACAGTAACTACCCTGCTTTAAAGTATCTACTAAAAACCATTACTTATCCCCACACAGAAATTGAGCAAATATATAACAAGTCTCATATACATACAAGGAACGAAATTAGAATATGTTTTGGAATACCAAAAAGAAGATTCCGTATATTAGAGTACGAAATCCGATAAAAATGTACAATATTATGGTGGTAATTAGATCCACATGTATTCTACATAACATAGCAATCATGTTTAATGAGGAATGATAACTTTTGATCCAAAAAAAGACAATAATTACACTAGATTTTGAATTATTGATTCATAATAAAATACTCAATTGAGTTCTCTCATATAATTATTTTCACAAGCAATTTTATAAAAACTTATTTCAGATGCTAACAACATAAATCATAAATGGGTATTGATGTCGAGATGATATCCAAGAGCTTCTCTGATTTACAACTACTTTGGTCAATTAATTTATTAAGATTTAATTGTTACAATTTAACTTTTAAGCCATTTAGTCAATGTACCCAACAATTTTACTATGTATAATTATATATTATTTAACTCAATTCTTAAAATTTAAAATTTAAACTAATTTAATTGTTCTAATACTAGCAAGTTATAGACCACGTTATTACTAGGATACAATGGGCCAATTTAAATAATGAAAAATTTTGTTCTATATATTTAACAAATTAAACTATTAAAGCAAAAAAAAGTCATATAACTATATCTAAAATAGAATCAATTATTAACTGACTTATTAAAAAACCAAGCAAATTAAGTAAAACTAATGAAAGATTATTATTTTGACTGTAATTTCAAAATCTTGAATTCACTTAGTATTGCATTTGTTAATATAAATTAAAAATCCAAAAGAATGTAAGTAGTATGCTACTTACTTAATAAAATAATAATTTTTTAATAGAATGAGATTGAGGAATATTATAATTTAGTTTTCAGTTTTTTCTTTGTATTCTAAAAATGTCTTCAAGTTAAGTACCACTGAATTTAACTTATACTATAGTCTATAGTACTATTAGTATAAGGTCCATGATTATTACAGTCACATTTTTAAAACTCCAACTATACCTTTAATAGAGTTCTAACCCCATAATAGTTCATTTATACAACATGTCCAATGGTATATTATTCTTAAATCTTATATTTTTAAAATAAAAAAATTAGAGTTAGCACTTATACAAATTAACTAGAAACTGATCACCGAGGCTATTGCTGTAATTTTTATTTTGTCATAGTGATTATTTTTATTGTTTAGTACACTATAAAAATCGATAAAAAAATATACAAAATATCATTGCTTATGTTGAAGAATAGGAGGTTAGATTCTCTCTATAATACAGATAATTTAGGTGATGATCCTGATTATAAATTTTTAAAAAGTACAAAAAGTTTTTATTATAATAAAATGATAAAGAAAGTATCTTTGTTGTACCAACCTCGTATTAACTTTTATAATCTTTAAATTATGATCTCCAACTCAAAGCAGTTAAAAAATTGCCATAAACCACTAAACTTAACACGATCCTCAGTCATAAAAGACTAACGTGCTATCAAAAGCATTATGACTAGGACCCGGATTTCAATGCAAAGTGCATAATTTTTTGGTTGATCATATACAATGCTTTCTAAGTACATAATTCGTTCCATGTAACAAGGGTTTGAAAGCTACAAATTTTATTTTGCATTTTTTTGCATATTTCTACGTTTTTTTTTTTCAGAGCATTTTTAGCATTATTGGGTCATTTTGTTGGTTTTTAATGCATATTTATTCAAAATAGATATAAAACTTGGACTATTCAAAAAATTATAGAAAAATAAATTATTTTCTTAATATTTAAGAAGGTTTATCGGGTTTTTCCATACACATTGTCATTTTTTTTTCGATTTAGTTTTTATCTTATCTTAATTTATTATTGACTGTAGATGTTTAGAATGAATAATATTTCCCCTAAAACGGCCAAAACATGCGTGTCAACATCATATCAGTTAATATTTAAAACTTTTAGTTTTTTTTAATAAAATAATTATGTAAAAGTAATTATTATGTCTCATTTAGGTATAAATTACAATTTGTACAAAAAAATATATATGGCATTTTTGAGGTCATTTTTGTGGTAAATTGTATTTTTTAAGGGCATTTTAAGGTCATTTTTGTGGTAAAATGCATTTTTTAAGGGCATTTTTGGCTATTTTTTAGAGCATTTTTTAAGTGCATTTAAATCCGAGACCTAATTATGACCAATGACAGACTAAGGTTATAACAAATATTAAGACCATAATGCAAAAAGCATTCTCTGATTCAATTATAAGTTGTTTTTGAAAAATATAGGTGTAATGATAAGTCATTAAATCCCACTTAATATGTTATGATTCATCAGTCAAATAAATGACCAAAAAGAGGGTAAGTGGGTAACGCTCCGCTACTCATCAGGTGTTTAGGGAGTCGCTGTAATGGATATGTTAAACTCTAATTCAATGATATAAATCATTGTGCAAGAATTTGAGCTAAGACAGTCTGTCAGCCTGTAATATTATAAGTACCTAGGTATATTTTATGATATTGTAATTAAAGTAACTTATTTTACTATATGTCTATATAAAAAGCAATAGTACTAAAGTAGGTAAAATTCATTTATGTTGAAAAAATTGGATTTGAAAATGTCGAATGAACAAAATTATATTGACGTTTATAGTAAAATAAACTAAAAAAAATTTTTAATGCCTGATACAGCTCAAAACGAGTCAAATATATTGAAAATTGTATGTAAAAAGTCGTTTTAAATAAACCTTTTGTGCACATTTCAAGTATATACAGTTATAAGTTTTTTAATTACAAAAAAATAAGAAATCGCTACATGAGAATTCGAGTGAATATCCAATGTAAAAATTTCAACTTCAAACGCTCATACATATTTAATTTGACTTTCCAAAAGATTTTTTTTTTTGATAAAGGTAAATCAACTTATGTATGAAGAATCTTGTATTCAATTTTCAAATATAAGCTGCAAAAATAAAATGTTTTATACATTTTCAACTTAATATAATTTGAACATTTTTGTGATTTTTAAGAAATTTATTAAAATTTGAAATTCAAACTCTCATATAAAATTTTTGTGGATTTACACTGTACTTTTTTTTTAATTTCCTTTAATAACAAAATACGAGGAACCTTGTATTACTTTTTCAAGTTTTTTGACAGAGTAAGACTTTTTTATAAGGATTAATTCTAAAAAAATTAATAATAATCAAAAATGTCATATACTAATAAATAGCTGAAATTGAGTTGAAATATATTGAAAATTGTATGGTAAATAGAATATTCTAATATACAAGTATATTTGGTGAAAAGTTCATGCACCTTCGGTTATTTAAAAATAAAAGGTATATATTTTTTATATTTTATGGAACATAGAAAGTGCTTATACATATAACTATTCAATGAAAATTGTATGTATCTACTATAATTATTTTTAGGGGATATACCAAAATCAGTTTTTCTTAAATTTTTTTGGTTTTTCCCAACACTTTTGAAAATTACTGGGAATTTTAATTTTGGGCCTCCCAAATGCACCAACTAGACTCACTTTCCCACTGGAAAAGGTACTGAATATAAAAATTAATTTTTTTGACTACTTATCGTGTACATAGACTCAAATAAAAAAAAACACATCATTGTAAAATCAATACATTCATTAATTCGCTCATAATCTATAAAAATGTGTTCTATTTAAATATACTTTTCTATTTTGTAACTTTCAACATTAAGTGTCTACAAATAGATGGCTAAACAAAGAAATGTTCAATACCAACCATTTTGATAAAATTGCGCCAGTCAATAGTAACAGTTTGTGTGTCTTACTAAACTAAGAATATACAACCAAGATGTATGACATGTGTGGTCAAAAGATCTATTTCAGATTTAAGTTTCCTCATGAAAAGTAATTGAATAACAATAAAATGTTAATTGGTGAATAACCCACAGTACAGCATCTTATAAATTATACTGTAATATGAAAGATATTAAAGTAAAAAATCTGTTTTCTGGTTCTCTAACTAATTTTCTAACTACACAATATTCATTAATAAATATTTAAGGTAATATTTACCATCAAATAAATAATAATAAAGAATTATTTTCTTATACTGAAGATAAAAATAAAACAGCATTTTATAATTTCTATCTATAATAAAAAGCAGTTGAACATGATCATTAAAAATTAAATTTAAATTACTTAATATACAAAGAAATGTAGAAATTATGTTTCACCACATTCGTAACGCACAAAATCTAGTACATCAATCCCATAATCAGTAGCTACTTGTCCTACAGTTATAGATGGGTCCAATAAAAAAGCTTGTTCAAGCATGCCATCTTCTTCAATTGTAGAGTCTGAATTTTTGTCATCTATACTATCCAAGGATGAATCATCATTTTCATTGAATGTTTTAGCAGGCACCACGTCTTCAGATTTGATGGGTTCGTGTATTTTAAGTACTCCAACACTTTTTGGATTCATACCTAAATAAAACATAATAACTTAAATTTGTTTTTCATAAATTATTAACTAATTTTTACAAATAAAATTAGTTTGAATAAAGTATGAATAAATAAAAAAAGTAATTACCAATAACATGTTGACACATTTGACGAAGAATTTCATCATGAGAACTCTCCATAGACCTTTGGTTAATTTTTTCGCTATCTTGTTGTTTACGGTAAATTAGAAGTGAACCGTATTTACCAGAAAGAAATTGAGATCCAGTAGTATTAGATGGATGAGTAAGACCCATAATATTCAAACCAGTGTCTCTAGTGTTTAAACATGTTGCACGTCTGAGAGTAACATTTTCTCCAAGATTACCTATAGTAACTGCAACATGATCAGCCAACGATTTACCTTCAGCACCGCTTAACTCCATTAAATCGCCACTTTTTAAATTAACCTAAATCAAATAATATTATAACAATGATTTTTAGCTTAAGATTATGTATTTACCTTAGAAAATGAATTCTCTAAGGCTTTTTGTTGTTTAGCAAAATCTAAACAAGATGAGGTGACTACTTCAACAACAGAATGAAAACACTTATTCCGGGCAACAAAATCAGTTTCGCAATTCACTTCCACCATAGTAGCCACTTCTTTCTGATTATCAATTGCAAATGCAATAACTCCTTGGACTGTAGCACGGTTGGCCAGTTTGTTAGCTTTAGCCCATCCTAGTCGTTGAGCTTCTTCTTTTAGCCATACCTCTGACTAATCAAAAATACATATTATAACTTACATTATACCAAATTAATTTAACTAATTGTTTTCACCTTTTCTAAACTGTTATCATTTAATTGTAAAGCCTTTTTACAGCTTTCAAATGGATATCCTGTTTTCTTTCTTAATTTTAAAAGTTGTGCTTTGCTAGATGACCAGTTTGCACTGGATATATGTATTCCTCTAACTAATATTAAAGATCTTAACATAATGCTGTAACAAAAAAAAAACATTTAACACATTTTTTTTACAAATCTAATCCACCATTGATTCATGTTTTAAAAATATAAATAAAGAAGGATAAATTCTCATTTTAAATTATAAAAATATATTTTGAAAATATATATGTAGGTTTATATTTATACCTATTTTAAATAATTAACACTTAACAGCATATTATTATATGAGCCTTGTATGAAATATTATTATTTGTTGACACAAACGCACACTGTACAGTTAGATTTATGTTAAGAGTATTGTTTATATTTCTACGATGATTGAGCTATTCTATATTAATATCAATTGAATAAATATATAACCTGGAACCTTACAAAACAGGTAAATAATTAATGAAATTTACTTAGAAACATATACTTTAAATTAATAAGCAAATAAATACAATATTATTTAACAATAGGCTGTTTAAGTATGTATGATTGTTATCAAACTGTTTGATATCACAATAATTATTTTCATTAAATTAATGGTAAAGTTAATTGATATAAATTTGATTTACGGAGAGTCATAGCTGACCCAAACACAATATGATGAAGGTCTAAGGTGAACTTATAGATTACAGTTATTCAATGTTCTGAAACGATACTATAAAATAGCTATCAAACGAATGAGTTTTAAAATGAAACACAACGGTTGTTTTAAATATATTACCCGAATAACTGCAAGCTCTGTATGGTGGATGTTTGTAAGTCTAGAATAGATTGCTCAAGCCACTGAAAATGAGAATCAAAAAGCAAAAACAAATAAGAGTCTGTCCAACCTTTGAAAAGTGTGAAATGCTGAAGTGTGAAATGTGCTTATAAGTGAAATAGAATGTAGATAATAATATGTAAATATTAAAAATTGATATCGACAGTCGAGAAGTCTGTGATAAGGTTGTAGGTTTTCCTCCGAATATGGGCACCAGATAACGCGTTATCACAGCCATGTAACTACAGATAATATTATAATATTATACATTTATATTTTATGCACATCAGATCATGATCCATAAAATATTATTAATGTGATATTGTGATTTATAAATATATGTTAATATGATATGATAGGTACCTAATTACCAAATATTAGAGATTAAATATTTAACATTTTAGATTCTCAGCGGATCAATGAATGTATTGATTTTGCAATGATGTGTGTGTTTATTTTTTTTGTCTGACAACACCTTTTGGGGCAGCAAAAATGTTTGAATTATCTACTTGAGCATCTTTTCTAGTTGGAAAGCGAATCTAGTTGGTAATTCAAAGGGACCAAAGGGAAACATGCGAGAAAACCAGATAAAAAATTAAGGAAAAACGGGAATTTTCCCCAAAATCGATTTTGATTCATTAGTGTAACCCTGAATAACCGTAGAATTTAGTACTTAATTTGATAATTTAATTTAAGAACTGTAATCATTTTCACCGAGTTTAACTATGTATTAGATATAGACTCTCTATATACATCGTACAATTTTCAAAATATTTTGACTCTTTGAGTCATTTAAAGGCGTAAAAAATTAGATTTTTATAAGTTGGTATTTTTTTTAATAATTGTCGATAATTAATTTTTCACTCAGTCAAAAACATTGAAAATTTAATCCAAACCAAAAGGTTCCTCATAAGTTGTTAGATGAAATTTTAAAAAACAGATTTACGTAAATTCACATTCCGCTTTTTTTTATGAGTATCTAAACTTAAAATTCGCAAATGATTTTAAGTTATAAATTCATAAACATTTTTATTTATGTCTAGGATCCGAAAATATATTACAAGATTCCTCATAAGTTTGCCCATCTTCAACAAAAAAAAGTTAATCCGAATATTAAATTCATTTTTTATGAGCATTTTAATTTTTTAGTTTTTTTTATAAATATTGATACATATTTTTCTATTTATAACTAAAATAAAATGATTAATACAAGGTTCCTCGTAACTCATAAGTATATTTTGAATGGCAGTTCGAAAATATTTAAGATACATAGGCATGGTTTTTTTTTACAAGCATTTTAAGTACTTATTACGTTCAAATGTTAACAACATTCATCAAAATCACTCAATAATATGAAAAAAGTAGTTCAATAGTATAAAATGTTAAATTTGTATAGCTAAGAATTGAACATTTAAAACAAGGATTCACATGAGTTCCATACTGTAACCAAAAACTCTAAAAATTATAGAATAAATACAGTTTTTTTAAATAGATATTTTAAGTTCAAATTCGAACAAAATTAGATATTTAAACGAAGAATAACGATTTTAGTTTTTTTGTTGTAATTCAAAATATTATTCGAGGGTACTCGAAATTTTTGAAGTGTATCAATTAATGAATTCAACCTAAGTAACTGGGTGTCTATTTTACTATTTTACAAAAAATAGTACAATAAATTACTTTAATAATATTAATATAATATACTTTATATAATATAGGCTGACAGACTGTCTTCGTTCAAAATCATTCTTTATATACAATGATTTGATTTTATTGAGTTCAAATTTAACTCATTCATTACACTATTACAGTGACCCATAATATGCGACAACTAATGTATAAATAATAAATAATATATTATAATGTACATCAGAGCAGTGCCCACTTGTCCACATTTTTCTTATTGTGTTTATTAGATTTTAGGTATCTTTTTTCAGTTTCTTAATCCACTTTCCAGTAGTTCGAAGGTAACTACATAACTTTACTATACAATAGGGGACGACGAGACGTGTCTAATTGGTGGGATATATAAATCGTATTTATAATAATACACTTAGACTTGTGTGTACGCCAATCGATTTTAAATGGGATAAATATTTCATACAATTTCTGTTTTACGATGACAATGAGCAATGACAATGACACAATGTATAAAGTATAATATAATACAGCAGCATCTATATTATACATGTAACTTGAAGCCTGAAGGCCAAGAAGAATTAACAGACAAGAAGAAATTAAGTTAAAATATAATTGATAAATATTTATTTCACATTAGGTATACAAATTCAAAATAAATTAAATTTTCAAGTATTATAATTTTTACATCCCACTTAATACTTTACCTAAGATTACTCCCAATACATACCTGCTTGTACACGAATGGTTTTTATTTTATTTTTTAATTCAATAGAACTCTATAAATATACATAGAACTGAAGTTGATAAAAACATTTTCGCTCGGTCAAAAAACTTGAAAATGTAATACAAGGCTCCATACAAGTTGTTGTTAATAGAAATTTTAAAAAAATTGAGCGTAAATCCAATAAATTGAAATTAAACTTAGAATTTTGTAAAAATTCGTAAAAATCACGAAAATTAGCAAATTATATTTAGATAGAAATGCATAACATTTTTTCTATTTATATCTATAAGGTTTAAAAATTTCGTACAAGATTCCTTACGAGTTTGTCTACCTTTATCAAAATTTCTACCGAAAAGTCAAATAATTTTTATGAGCCTTTGAAGGTGAAATTTTTACAACATTGGACATATTCACTCGATTTCTTTTGTAGCGATTTTCTTATTTTGTTGTAATTCAAAAACGAATTGCCGTAGACACTTGAAATTTGCACCAAATGTTTATTTTATTTATTCATATACTTGATGACATTTTCAAAATATTTTGACTTGGTTTAAGCTGTTAACGGACATTTTCAGTTTTCATTTTTTTCCTATAAATGTCAATACAATTATATTGGTTGGGTCAAAAAGCATTACAGTTTAATACAAGACGCTTGATAACTTGTCACAATAGGAGTTTAAATATATTAAAAATACATAGACAATATTTTTTTTTATAAGTATTTAAAGTTCAAATTTTGACAATATTTATCAAATTGAAAATTGAAAATTATTTGTAGTTAAAAATGTATAAAATGTTCAATTTTTATAGCTAAGAGTTGAAAATTTAAAGCAAGGTTCCACTTAAGCAGTTTTTTCCATAACTAAGAAATCTAAAAAATATATGAATACAATGTTTTTTTACATGCATTTTAAGTTCAAATTTGGACAAAATTGCATATTAACACCAAGAATAATGGTTATCATTTTGTTATAATTCGGTTCCAAAACAGCCCAATTTTACATAGGTATATATTTTTCTAGCATCACTGATAAATTAAGAATAATATTAATTCAACTTACCGGCTATCATTTTAATAATAAGTTATAACAATATAAAATATCCTGGACTGACGTCTGACATACCGTCTCCGCTCAGAATCGTTTTTCGTATACAATGATATGATATCATTGAATTCAAATTTAATACCACCCATTACATACGGCCTGATAGGCACCCAATGTAGCAGAGTGACATTTACTTACCCGCTATTTTAAAGTTTTATTTTAAGTTAGTAAAAATAATTATATTATATTACGTATGTGTTTATATCATGTATCTACGACCTACCTTGGTACTATTAATTGGTACCTATTACCTAATTATTCTTTACTATACGAAATTTAATAAGTACCCACAAATAATAATTTTATATATTATACAGACATATGATATTGAATTTATCTAATACTAATTTGTTATTGGATGTAATAATTCGTTTTACAATATTCGAAAAATATTTAGTTAAACATTACCTTTAAAGTTCAATTTTTATTAAATATTCAGTTTTTTCTTTGTTAACATTTTGTTTATTTATCTTTTCTCTTTTGATGTGAAATATTCAAGCGATTTGCGATTTGCAAATTGCGTTATTATATTATGTACCAAGTGGCTAGTTCCTATAATTATGTACATATAAATATAATGTATGAAGGCTCTTGTCACAATTAATTCTGACAAAGAATTTTGATTCAAAACACACTGATGGACGATGGTATTAGGTATTAAAGTATTAAAAATTCAAACCGATAATTGTATTTAAATTACACATTAATCGCGCTCGTCAAATGAGTCATCACTAGGAATTACTAACATTCATTAGTAGGTATATTACTATATTAGTATACCTATAGTAGGTATACTAAACAAAAATGTTGAAAATATAGATAGTTCAATAAATCTAAGTTATTTAGATAATTAGATAGAATTTCGTCGAATTTTGAGTGGTCGATGCACTGTAATGGGTACCTATAATAATTAATAACCATAATATATTATATTGGTATACTATAATGATAATAACATGATATTTTATATAAAATTCAAAATCAAATTATGTGATATATGTGGCATAAAATGCTTCATGATTGCGTGCATTCATACATTTGGAATTACACAGTAAAAAAATTAAAAATTATGTCAACGAATTAATTATATTCCGGAGATGATTTTAAAAAATCACTCCAGGACACTTGGATATCGACTTATTCAGAAGGCAGAAATGCATCCAGTGTTTCGTATATCATACACTGCAATCATCCTGAGATAATGCATGTATACAGTCTTGTAAAATATTCGAATACTATTTTAAATACTTTTAAATACTACTAATAAGTATTCAAATACTTATTCTGAATACTTTTATTTGTATTTTTTTATTCATTGAAAAATACTTTTTTCCGATCCAGAAAAATAGTTTTAAAATTGTGACAGGACATATTGTTATAAATCATGAACATTATAGTTTTTGTCCATCACATACTATCGCCGCATATGAGATCAGTGAGATCCAGACGGAATATCCCTATATGTTAACTTTAAATTCAATCGCACAAGTAGTTTTAAAATTTATTTCAGACCAAAAATGTGGAAATTCACTTTTATTATATAAATTACTATAGGTAGATTACAGCTGCGGATCGTTGGTATTTAATACTGGAATTTTGTAGATTCGCTGGAAACGGCGAGTTGTCGTGCACGGACCTCAATACATAGTTGGACATAGACCGCGTATAGACACCTATAGGTAGTCGTATTGTGATAAAGCCACATGTAATAAATAAGTAATTTATTATAATAACCAAAACAACAATAGTTACGGTTGGAAGTTGGCACGTCGCGGCAGTCCGTCAACTGTGACGGCGACGGCTCTATAGCAACGCGCGTTATAAATCGTATCATATACAATTATAATACATTAATACACGTATCTACCATATATTATTTCGCCACGGTGAAGTGCGGTGTTCCGCACTCAGACTGCTCAGAGGCTATTGTATAACATTATAATATTCTGACCACAAGCCAGCTCTATATTATGTTATATTATTTTATTGTGATATACACCACCAACCACCTACCTGTATAAATTATATATACGTTACCAAGTAGGATATATACAGATTACAGGCTACATCTGTGTTTATAAATTATTATGTTATACGTATTTATTAGTGGTATTTTTTTTTTGTTTTCTCGATTATTTTAAATAATACTGGAAATTTTCCCAGGGACGGGATTGGGCCATTGGGAGATCGAAAAATTCCCGATGGGAAGCTATTATTAACTAGTTGATGGGGCCGCTGAGTGCGCTACCGAACTCAAAGGTTATAGCCTGTTGCAAACTTACAGAAATAAGATATGAATGGATTTTGTGTTACCTATTGGTATCTCGTAATTTTTTCTCACAACAAGAATTGCGATTTACAAAATAACAAACTAGAAAGCAATAGGCCAACAATATGAGTAATAAATATTACTATGACAGTATGCCGTCTATTACAGTGTAACAGAATCTGAATAATGCCTAATTAATAAATAGGTAATAAGCCCGGATGTTGATGATTTGTGGATCTTTTTTGGAACATAATGGA
This sequence comes from Myzus persicae, assembly GCF_001856785.1. Classification (NCBI taxonomy): domain Eukaryota; kingdom Metazoa; phylum Arthropoda; class Insecta; order Hemiptera; family Aphididae; genus Myzus; species Myzus persicae. The sequence continues at coordinate 256,594 of NW_019104089.1, read as the reverse complement.
CGATGCTTTCCATGCTTAAAATGTGTTTCGATAACAAACGAATCTTTACAACTAATTTGTTAGCGTTTTTTTTCGTTTTTAGGTAATTTTCCTGAGGTTAAGTACCTCAGACTTAAAGTCATTTTTTTTAATTTTTGGGGGATTTGCTTTTAACAATTGAGAGAAAAATTACGAGTTAATTATTTGTCACTATTCTATTTTTATTTTTTATATGTTCCACTTATCAAATAATTTAATTTTACCTAATATTACGAAAACTATTTTAAACAAAATTTTCAAATGATTTCTCGATAATATCAGTTTTGAAATTCAAATTTGAATCACTAATAATTATAAATTGTAATTTTTTATTTTGAAATTGATAATTAACTTAGGTAGTTTTATTAACGCGTTACTTTTTACGTATTTGTAAGTCATTACTCAATAACAAAATCTATAATGTCTTGGGTTTTTTATGTCATGAATGCATTTTTTTTTAGGTAAATTTTGCAGGTTCATTAGAGATGCAGGTTCATAATTGATATTTTAAACTAAATTTTAATTAAAAACTGAGGGATGCTAAGTCCACTTCTAATTGCACACATGAAAAAGGGCCCTCACACCAAAACTTGAACCTCGATATGACCATACCACCTATTCAGTATTCTATTCAAGAGATGAATATAGCTCAAAATCCATTTAAATACAGACGGGAGCCATACATAAGATATTGGTTTCCCGGCAGGTCTATCCTAATACTACAGTAGTAGTATAGGCACTAGGCAATAGCAGTTGCCCGATGTAGTAGTACTAAGAGACAACAGTTGAGTTGTAATCGTAGACCTTATATATACTAGTAAACGAAGTATAGATGTAGTTCCAGCAGTCCGACGAGACTATTCTTCAGGTGTCACATAATCACGCTGCACATACGCATTAGATGTTTAGATGATACAGTAACCTGTATACTACTGTATCTGTAATCTGTATATAATATATTGTAACACATACATGTAACCATGGACATTATACTGGTCAAGTATGTAACACAAATTTAAATGACCGCGCCACGCCGCTTCCAGGCGCGCTCCGTCATAAAACATATTATAATAATATAATATGTTCTATGGCACAGTCTATAAATTGGTAGATGACGTTTATGGCTATAGTTGTAGTAGACCTTCTGTAGTAGTAGTAACTGGTAGTACTATTAGTAGTGGTGGTAGTGGTAGTAGTAGTGTAGCACTAATTGTTGTAGATTACAATTATAGCGCCGCGTTAGAGTTGTTATAGTCGTAGCACTGAAAATAGGCGTTCTCCGACATAGTAATATTAATAATATTATGATAGTGGTGACCATGATTGAAGATATTTAACATTTAATCATGGTGGTGACCGGACGGTGGCGTCTCGAGTTGTCGGATGGTGCGATTGTCGTTTACCCACCGCCGCGCCGACGCCGCCCGTGATTCGTGTACAACTATACCGGTCACCGTTGTTTGTTCAGTACCCACTGTTCAGTGTTCACCGCAGCGCGCGCACAATATTCGTACGTTGATGATGCACACCTCACAGTAGTGGTTTTTCCCGTCACCGACAGTATTGTAATATCGTGCCGAGATTGACTATTGTTGTTGTTTACACGACAGTCGACAAGACACGGGTGTTTAATACGCAATTCGGCATTACCCCGTCGCCGTGCACGTACCTGTGGACTTTTTTCGTTTCGTTAGTTTCGTCAATTTTTCCCCTCCCCCGACCGACTCTTGTGTTCATCGTTTGTTTTTTTCCCCCCAACGACTCGTTGGCCGTTCGCTGTTTGCCGACAAAACCGCGTCGACCGCTGTCTCAAGTTGAAAAACAGAAAACTGTTTCTTCGCTGCTCCCTTTGTTCGCGCCAGTACGAAACACGCGCTATCCGATCCGCCGTGCACACCCCACGCAAACGGCACACGTAATTTTTTAGCCAGCGCATTCCACGTCGATAACATGTTCAAGCCTCCGTGCGCAGTACTCTTGCTGTCCATCGGGTCGTTGTGCCTGCTGGCCGCTGCCGCAAGCGGCGTAGACGCCGGGAACGGCGATCATCATTCGTTGGAACTGGACGAGAACAACTGGACGAGCGTGCTGACCGACGAGTGGATGGTGTTGTTGTAAGTATTTCGTCGCACGTAGGCAATGTTGTTTACGGTGTTTGGAAAATATCGTTTCCGGCGTCCGTACCCGTAGACATGATCCGGAAGAACGCCTCCACGGTTGAGATCGATGTGTGTGCGCGTGTGCGTGTGTGGGTGGAAAATAATTTTTCCCACGACAGAAAGACACATGGTGTGGGCGACGCGATAGGTACTTTGTATTGACAATGTGAACATTATGTACACTGTGACGAGTCAAGTGGTGGAGACGGTAACAATTCAATTTTACCCTTTTGATTTTGAATTCCCCGCAGAACTGTACCTTGTGTGAACCAACCCTGGTAATCAAGTCTTTCACAAACATAGGTAATTAGGTATTGGACAAATTTAGTTCAGCAGTTTTTTTTTTGTATAATGATTGACTCGTATGCACGTATCTTGATAAAAAAGTTCTACAAATTTCTTTACTCTCACAAATTGTATAAGTAGGTACTTGGTTATTAATCATAAATAATATTAATAGAAGAAAGACTTTAATGCATTTGCACATTTTTCTTGTTGATCATATTGCATGATAAAAAAGCATGCAATTAGTTTTATCGCATCATTAATTCTCAGACGTTTTTAAAAATGTACTTATAATATACTCTGTCCATCAAGAGAATAAACAGATTCTGCACATCCACATACAACGTCCTTCCATGGTGGAACCGGTCTTAATAGCAGAGTGTCATATTCAAATGTGCAAAATCAGCATGTTCTCTCTCTCTGGACAGAGTATGGGTATATTATAATAAATATTATGAGTTTTGTAGTATCCAGCCATGCTGAAAATATTTAGGCAACAAAAAATTATAATATTAAATAAAATATGTTCTTTTTGCAGAATGAGTAAACGAATAAAGAAGTGATTTCAATTTTTTAATTTAGTTATTTAGCTAAGCTTAAACATTGAAGAAATAATTTAAATGTGTTTACACATATTTATCTAACATTTTAATCATATTTGTTAAGCTTTAGTGCCTATTTGATCGTATTATAGACATAAATGCATGAAAATTCTTGCCCTGAATATATAAAATTATTATAAATACTGATTCATATTTTAGGTATACTTACTAGTACAATATTATATTATCACATATACCTACGATATACCTATTACATCATGTTTTGGTAAACCTCAGCATGAGACACACTTGGCGTAAATGTTCATGGTGGAGCGGTGAAAAGACCAAATTTTTTAACTTAATTAACTCGAAAACTTTGATACTACTAACTTTTTGATCAGTCTCTTAAACTTCAAGTAAACCAACCCCAACTATAATATTTTATATTACAATATTGCCTGTTTCACTGCCTCAACCTGTACCTATGTTGCGTCACTGTGTTATGTTTTTCATTTTTTCTGCAATTAAGAATGTTTATAATAAGGAAAGCTCATATATTAGGACATTGGTTCCCAAACTGTGTGGTGCTTAACAAAAGAAGTGTTAAGTAATACTGTATAGATACCATTGTATACATACATTTTTTCTTTTAAAATTTTGATGATTTTAGAACTAATTATGAGTTCAATGAATACATTTTTATTTTTAAGCTAACATTTTACATCATTTTGTAATATTTAACATTAAATAAGGTACTGTTTCTTCTGTCTTAAATTAAGTGTAAAAATAATTAAGTAGGTAACTACTATATTAACTATTAGATAACTAAATACTGAATGAATTCACCAATTTTATTTTATATTATATATTGGAATGAAAAAAATTTTCTATTTTTAGAGAGTTAAAATAAAAAAGTTTTGAAAACCACTGTATTAGTAGATTTATGATATGAACTTGGCAGTTCAAGTCATAAATCTAGTAACCAATCTGCATTAGATGTTATGGGTTTGTTTAAATTGACATAATTTTTAATGATGGACATTCAATAAAGGCGAAGTCTGCTTAATAATTGTATATATTTTTTAGGTATATTATTAATTATCATTATACCTACATTGGAAAGCAATAACTCAAATATAATTTTAAATGTCTTAAATTTTTCTTCATTATTATATGTGTAAGCAATTACATCTTTAAAGGTTATGTATTATCTAAACAAAAAATATACTCATTTTACATAAAAATAGTATAAAGGTACTTATAAATCATATATGATAATTTAAAAAAAAAGTACTACCTAGATAATGTTCTTTATAATTCATCAATACGTTATCAAAACTAGTAACTATTAATTTTTTTTGTTCTGTTATGCCATATTGTAGGTACAAATACCTAAGATAAGCGTTGTATTATGATTTTGTTTAACCTCATAATGAATAATTTAAATGCATCATAAATTATATGTTAATATGTGCTATAAGATAATTATAATTTAAAACTTAATAGTACGTATATATTTGTACACGTATTTGCATCCTTAATTTTCATGTTAAAAAAAAATATGTGTTATAATTGGCCTCCCATTTTAAAAACCTAAATTCAAATTCCCACGAATAACATAAATTAGATAACTAAAAATATAAACATCAAAGTATAATTAATCTTACAATTATCTATTTTTATGTAGTTAATTAATTTTACTCTATCTACTTTTAATTTATTCAAATAAAATTCAACATAGGTAAAGTTCCTTTTTACTTATTTTTACAATATTTTAGATGTAACGTTTTATATCTAGTATATTAACTTTATTGTATATATTGATGGAAGTATTAGTATAACTAGTTCCATAGATCAAGCATTCAAGTTTAAAAAATTGTTAATTATATATTTATACCTGCTACTTAATAAGCAAAGTTTAATTTGTAAATGTAATATTGCTATATATTTATATGTAATAATTATTATTCTAATGCAACTTATAGGTTCATGTAAATAGTATTTATCAATATTTTAAAAAGTTTATTTTACTGGGTGCCAACAATATTGAGTAGGTAACTTTATTTTTTTCCAATCAATTTAGGTGAGTTGAAAAATAAAACTATTAAATTGGAAGCCTTGTAGAATTTAGCTTATCCCTTTTATGTCCTATCTTCATGCTCCTATCTGAAATATCTTGTACCTATTAAATCTATTTTAAATTTTCTGAAGTTCGGATACTTATTTACTACCTATATTTTAAACATTGCAAACTGATAATAGATAATAGTACACATGCCAATGCTAAATATTATAAGTATACTTTCATTATTCTAATTCTCAATTGATATGTTCTAGTACTATACACACTGATATGTTCAATAAATTATTGTATTATCAAATATATGTGGACTAGTGTTGACACATGTGTCCATAACATAAATTAAAATACTATCACAGTCATTTGCAGATAGGTATTACCTATCAGTACATTAATTATTAAGAAGTTTAATGTATTTTATGTAGTTATATCATATTATGTACTTGTCAGTAACATTTTTTTTTTTAAGTTTATGTCATTTAATCTGAGATATAGTCCGAGATTTAATTCACAATTGTTTGTATACCTTTAACTTGGAGTATTTACTTTATTTTAGCTATGCTCCTTGGTGTCCTGCTTGTAAGTCACTTGAACCAGAATGGAGAGAATTTGCAAAATGGAGTAAAAGTCATTCATCCATTTCAGTTGCAAGCACAGATATTACGATATCACCAGGACTTACTGGACGTTTTATTGTTACAACTTTACCTACCATTTTCCAGTGAGTTATATTATTCAATATTTTATTTAAATTACCTTTAATATATAACTAATTTTTATCTAATAATAATTATAAATATGTGTTTACTATAGTGTTAAGGATGGTATATTCCGACATTATAAAATGGGCCGTGATAAGGATTCAATGGTATCATTTATAAAAGAACAAAAATGGGAACAAATTGATTCAATTTCATCCTGGAAATCCCCAAATTCAATTCAAATGTCTCTAGTTGCTCAATTCTTTAAACTATCACAAAAAGTTAGGGTAAGTGTCAAGTTATTTTATGATTAAATAAATATAAAAAAAATAATATTTTAATTTTTTGTTTTTATTTAGATTTTACATTCAACTCTGATGGCTGAGTATGGTCTTCCAACTTGGGGATCATACTTGATATTTGCAATAGCAACCATATTTATTGGTGCCATACTTGGTTTAGTAAGTAGACAATTTTGTTTATTTATTTTTGGATTTTGTTACTCCTTAAATTTAAAAAATGCATTTATCCTTCTGTGATTTTACCCTACACAATATTAGAAAACATGTATAATATGCACATATTTCAATTATTAGATATAGATACATTTGATACAGTTTGTGGCTTTTGTTAGTTGAAGCATTATTATTTTAAAATATTTAAATATTAATTATTTAGATGCTCAATTAGGAGATTTGTATACAGGATATGATAATGGTATCTTCAATTGAATGGTGTTTTCTTCTTAACTTTTTTCTGAGATCTATTCAAATACACAAGATACTTATTTTTTCTTCTGCCATTTTTCAGTAAACTTTTTTATGTGTCCTATTAAAACATTTGTTCCCATTAAAATAGATTAAATAATCATAGTAACCTATAAATAAATTATTAAGTATTTTACTTCATCAAAATATGTATAATATTGATTTTAATTACTTTTAGGTATTGGTCTGCATTATTGATTTAGTTTATCCTCCAAGCCACCATAAAATACCAGTGAAAGATGGAAAAGATGAAAACAGCGATAGCGGTCAAGAATCGGTTAGTGATAACTTGAAATTGTTTTATTTGTTTCCTCTCTGTCTACAAATTTAAGTAATAATTAAACGTAATATTATTTCAGGATGATGATGATGAACTTGTTAAAGATGAATTGTTGGATGATCAAGCTAACAATGAACCAACTGAAAATGAACCTTTATTGAGGAATAGGCGCAAAATACGTAAAACTGACTGATAACTTTTTTAAAGATAGGCATAACTATTTCTTCAATATAATTCCAACTAATATAATTTATACCAATTTAATGTATTATAGTTCTTTTTAATATAAAGCATTATATTGATATTATTATTAATTTATTTTTTAGGTTCAGATTTAATTAAGTTAATTCATTTTGAATACTTTTACATAAGCAGTCAATTATTTTTTTTAATTTATTGCTTTTTTAAGAAAATTTAGGCTTAAAGCATTAGCTGTATTGCTTGCTTGTTCCTAAATCTTTGTAAGTAGTCATTTTTATAAGCAACTTTTTTTAAATGTTTTCTTTCATGTATATAAATATAAATAAATAGCCAAACCTTATATTTACTCTGTTTTAATAATTATTCTATGAATTATCTAATCTATTTTTTTTAATTCTAAAAACAAATCTTGGATGTTAATGAATTTTGTAAATGAACAATGTAACTGAGGTTGGAAATTAATAACTATTGAATCACAAATATAAAATAAATATTTTATCTTAAAAGGATGTCAATGTACTATTTGTTTTTTTCTTACCCGTGTGTACCATGCAGATCATTCATGCTAAACCATTTGGTTTTTGAGTAGTCTCAGAGTAAAATAAAATAAAATCACAATTTAATACACATTAAAATATACAACAATTATTTTTTATTTTTGAAGTCTAAATTTAATATAAATTCAAATAATAATAGAACTAAAACTAAAAAAGATTATTTTGCGTATGCATTTCTAGTTGGTAAACCCAATCTGAATCTTTTTTATTTTGGTTAAAATTTAAAAATTGAGTTTTAATCACTGTAAATTCTCTAGTTGCATCCACGGTTGGTTGTACCTATACATCTTAATTGTTTTTATGTCATAATAATTAACAACGATTTTTGGACATTGCATTTACATTAATATCTATTAAGACATATTAAACTTCAATTACATGTGTAAATACTGATAAGATGTATAGTAAATTATATTATTAAAAAGCTAGTCTCAATTTGTAATGTTCTGATGTTTAAATAACTTTTTCTTTATATTTTACGTAACAAATATATGGAGATATTATTATTTATAAGTTAAATAATAACTGCATTTTTATCATGTTATATTATATGATTCTATACTAAATGAAAGAGGTATTGATTTTAATGATTTAGTGTTGTTTTTATTTAAAACTACTTAAGATTAGTAAATAGTTTATCCAGTATTTTTATAAACAATATCCTTGGATATGACAATTTTTAATCTAGTTATTTATCATTGGTTTCCAATCGATATCTGTCTCAGTTGGCTGCTGCATTACACTTGATTTACTGAATTGGTTGAGGTTAACAAAAACAATGCATCCTAATATGTGGTTACTGGGTAATAACGGGCATAACATTGAAGATAAATACTTGGTCATTTAAAAAAACTAATACATATGGCCCTAGACCAGAGGTTCTCAAACTATGGCACTAGTGGTACGCGAAAGGCCACAAAGTGATAGAACGGAGAGTAAATAAATGTATATTTTAAATTGTATTTGAACATGATCACATGGAAATAGACATAAGTGGTACGTGTTAGATTAATAATACCCATGAGTGGTTAGGTTACGAAAAAAAAAGTTTGAGAACCGCTGCCCTAGACCGTAAAGCTTACACAGTTTCTCTTTCTGTTGAGTTGTTATACAATTTTGTAACATTTAAAATAGGTAACTCCCTCTAAACGTTCCTTTGTACTCTCCAAGTCAATGACTTGAAACCCAACTGTAATTTAATTTAGCACTTTTCCTTATATGACTCATACAAGGTATGATGGCATACAATTATCTGTTTTACGATTGAGCTTTCTGAACCTCATTGACTCAAGGTTTTGTTGACAGTGGCTTGATAAAGTTTTAAAAAAAACTTCATTCACTGAATGTACCTACATAGGTATAATTCAGCCCTAAAACATTTCACTGGGGTCTTTGCAATTAATAGCTGTCGGTTCTTCGCTTGAGCACTAACGAGCTATGAGTTATGACTCATGTGCCTACCCAGCGGTTATTCAACTTAACACTGGACTCTAAAACTCTCCTCACTCTCATCGTACCTGTTGCGGTGTTAAACAACAAAATGTAATGTTGCCTCAGCACAATTTGCCTCACTGGCTATCTTATACTAACTGGTCATACACTTATAACAGTGCATTTTTTTAAGGAATTTTTTCTGGGCTACAGAATATATATTCACAAAATGAATATTAAATTATAAAATGACAGAATTATTTTGTGCTCGCACTTCGTAATATTGAAAATAAATATTAATAGGTACTAGAAAGTAAACGGTAAAATTTAATAAAAATTGATTTGAAATAGGTGTTAATTTCAAGGAAGTTAAAAGTTCGAAGATCTTATATTTATATTCATTACTTAATTATTTTTTTTACATGGGTAGTTACTAGTTTATTTTCTATTAAAAATTGCGTGTCGTCCAGTTTTAAAGATTACAGTAAACTAGACGATACTTGTGTCCCCTAGTTTAATAGTAAACTATGAAAAATGTAAATGCACTGACTAACACTCGAATGAATATTTTCCTAGATCCTCCTATTTACTACATATTCATAGATATTATAAAATAATACTAATGATTTTCGACAATTTATACGGACACAATTATTTCAATAGTTAATATCATAGTATTTAAGTATTTAAAATAATTGAGAAAGAACAACTTAAATCTTGAATACGTGCTTAAGAATTAAGATAATTTGAGATAAATTATATAAAATGTAAATGCGTGATATAAACCTACAACTATTGAAATGTATGTTGGAATTCTATGAATGCACGTTAATATTGTTGATAAAATATATCAAAGCCCAGAGGTGACCAAACGACCGATAGCGTCTAAGACTCGTGCGGCTTGCGCCTTATCGTAAGATGCAAAACATTTTTACTAATATAATATCTATTCGAAAATTGCAAGTTATTATGATTTTCTTTCACATTCAGCCGTTCCGCATATTTTAATGCACTTCATATAAAATGTTATTTACGATAATTGAAAACCTTTTTTTTCCTCCTCTCGACTCTCTCATAACTATTTTTCATTATATCTACTGTGCGGCTCGAGTCATTGAGAAACCTCATCATTTTATTATTCTAATATGTGGTTTATCAATTTAGTACTTCACTCTTATCTATTTTATAATCTGTGCGGAGCGAAAGAGCAATGAATCATGAATGTATTGATTTTATAATAATGTGTTTAATGTATTTAATTTTAATTTTGTCTGTACACAGTACACATGATGTAAAGTAGAAAACTTGCTTTGACTTTGATTTCTGGTACCAAATTCAATCTATGGTTAGTCCATTCAGAAGTCAATATTGAACATTTCTAGTATTTTGAAAACCGACAAACTGTAGGTAATTTTTTCTCAAAACCATTTTGGTGTAACTCAAAAATAAATAACCAAAATAAAATAAATAGCATATTTGATACGTGGTATAATTTTAAAATATTTTGACTCATTTGACATTAAATGTATAAATATAGACAGTTAACATATATCAAAATCAGGGATGGCAAATGCATGGCACGCGAAAAATGAAAATATTTTTTCTATATAAATATATGATTTTTAATTTTAATAATGAATAATATCACAATGTATATTTTTATTAATATCTATGGACTATGGATAAAATTGAATAATCATTATTGACCGAGAGATAGCCGTATGATGCTCCAAATATGTACCTCTTTTCATACTTTAATGGCACCCTCGAAAAAGAAAATGACGCACGTAGCGTCAAAATAATTTACCATCCCTGGACTATTCAATATACTGCATAATATGGATAATACGCTGCGGAAGACGTAATCGCTAAAACTAGATGAGCAAAAAATAGATTTAACGTACAAAAAAATGCCAAAATTCTACATACCTGTGTGACAATATTGTATAATTTACCTATATCTGCATAACGATAGAGCGTATTAGTTGTTGTATTAATAACATACAAACTTACCTATTGTCTATTACATTATATTATTAATTGGTTGGTGCCTACTTTCAATTAGCATACGCGTAAATTATACCACAAGTGTATTCTACAAAATCAATTATCAATAAAGACAATTTATGCATTTGCTCAATGAACAAAAATATAGAAACCTAGGTCTTTAAGAGCTATCATTTATTGATACAACGACATGCATTGATTATTGGTTTTAGTAATTTTCCATTAAAAATTAGGGCTGAAATTTCGGATAAAGATGTAGATATTAACTATGAACCACCTCCTTCTTACAAAAACGCAAGCAATTGAATCACATTATCGGCATTAAAAAGGCCACTTATATTTTTACGTTGCTCAGAGCTCAACTCATCCTATAGTAACATTGATCATAATTCATAAGTGCCATTTGGGGGGAGACTTGAGTGTGCTTAGCATCCCCAAATTGTTTAATGTTAAATTATATTGTAATAATTATCATGCAGGTATCCGTAACATATTTTTTTTAAAAGAGGTTTAAGCACTTCCAGTTTTTTCATAGATGTCTTATCAAAATTATAAATTGAAACATATTTAAAATGAACTCTTTTCCTTCAACTTAAAATTAAAGACATCTGATGTCTCGTGAGGTCATAGTTTTACCATTGAATAAATACCACTATACCAGCATTGTGAAAGAAGTCGAATAGAATATCTGAAAAATGTGAGATAAGATATTCCACCAGTTTAAATACTAGACGATTTGTACTACAATTATATTATGTTCATTTATTTATTTTACAATCACTATTATAATTTTACATAATATTTATTATTGAAAATTTTAAATATTTTTAAACATATAAAATCGAATTAAAAAATCAACCATAACATATTCACATATTTAGTAATAATAGTAGCATACGCATGGAACTCTACTGCAGCTATACGTGAAATATGATTATATGAATTAGGAAGTACTGTAAGTAGGTGCCTACACCTTGTGTTACATTTTCAAATTCTTTAACCGAGCGAAAACTTTTTTACCGACAGTACCTAGTTTAAAATGAACAAATAATAATCGACAATTTCATATGCCTATAAATAGTTCAATACGAGTCAAAATATTTTGAAAATGTTATGGTACCTACATAGAAAATGATAACACAAACATTCAATGAAAATATCATGTATCAATGGTTATATTTTTTTAGAGTTACTCTAAAAACCAAAATAGAATTTTTTTTTAAATTGGTTTCGCTTGAAAATTCTCGTTTTTCCTTAATTTTTTGTTTGTTTTTCCTGTCGTTTTTTTAAACTAATGGGAATTTTAAATTTTGACTTCCTGAACAAAATTCACTTTTCTCATAGAAAAGTTGCTGTTGAAGAAAATCAAATCACTTTTACTGCCCCAAATCGTGATGACACTATGACAGGTGCAGAAATAAAACAAAATAAAAGAACACACATTATTGTAAAATCAAAAAATTCATTGCTCTACTCAGAATCTAAAATGGCAATATACGGTACCTACGGAAATTGTAATTTGCGATACTTAAAATAATTAATAATATTTTTTCGACAAGTATTGATTTGTATATTTTAGGTGTATTTGTATTTTTTAGTTATAAGTTTCAATAAAAAATATTTAAATGCACTTATGTAAATAAAGTTAAATAAAAAATAAATGAAATGTTAGCTAATGGAAATTGCATAAATGTTACGTAATGTGAATAAAATATAAATGAGTAAAATTTCAGTTAGTAATAAAATATGTAAAAATCAAAAAAAGTTCAGTTCATTGTCCAATTGTTCATGTTATTTGCTCACGTTTTGTGTGCTATAACTGATTTGAGTTCGGTGGGTAAATGTATAAAGTAAATACTAAATTCCAATAAATGGAATTGAAAGTGTGTGACGCAGTCACGCAGATTACCAAAATCAATATTTAGACGTGGTGCAAATTACATATTGTTTTTTACATTTTGGCTCAGTTGCGATTACCACATATGTATTTAAAATTTAAATGTATCTATTGATGGAGCAAAATACTATTCCTCGTGGTCACTGCTACAAAGGATAAATCGATACTAGAAAAATTAATAAATTAAAAACTAAGAGTTCATTATTCAGTAAAATGTTATTATTTTAATATTTAACATAATATACTCTATTTCAATAATTATATACTTGCAACCTAGTATATATATTACACGGTTTTTTGTCAAGTAAGGGCCCTTCTTAAAATTTCTTGTTAGCGCAAAAATTGTCTATCCACCACTGGGAAACTGTCCATACTTCCCCCTCGCAGGCGCACTAAAGAACACATACAGGTAATACATATTTTGGTGAAAGGTAGCTGAGAGGTCCCTTCGACAAGTCTACGAAATTACGTGGTCCATTTCTTATTTTCTCCTATGCTTATGATATGTTTGATTTATATTTAATTACAGTGCCTACAATATCAATACATACACAATATTATTACAGGCCACAGCTAATAAATTTAATCATACTAATAAACGCATATACATATTAATGATTTATATAAATATTTATTTTGATGTCTATTAAATATAAGCATGGACAGTTCTTTAATGAGAGATTTTTAGAACTGTACAGATCACATAAAATAACCCATAATTAAATATAATCGAGAATATATTGCAATCTATTGAACTACTAAAGTATGATATATATTTAGCCAATAGTTAGTGTATTATAGGTACAACGAATAGGTTTAAACTACCGATTTATTAATTATTTTAATAATTTTTCAACCTTCATTATGTTTATCTCTCCTCCCGAAGTAAACTTTGGATACGCGCCTACATGTAACATATGATTCATTCTACAATAAATGTATTAAACATAAACCTATAGTGTCAGCTATTATCTATGTACTAATATACTATCTATTTAGTTTAATTTCTGTCTATATTTCGTATTATTATTTACTTACAATTTTTATTTTTGTTTTAATCATTTTTCGATTAAACGTATAAACAATTAATATTAATTGAAAAAGTTATAGGTATTCAATGATGCACTTATAATATAATCAATAGCCACAATACCAACTAAAAGTGATTCAAATTAATGAATATTTAGTAAGAGCGTGTTTTAAGAAATTAGTGTTGTAATAGTTACTACGATAGGTTAGATATATATAAACACAAAAAAGCAAAATAGCATTTAAACTTAAAAATATGCACCATACAATTTTGTATTTATCTTAGTGTATTTTTGGTAAAAATTTATAGCTCACGTATTAGGCATCTCTATAGGACCTCTACAAAAACAAATTTGCAACTCTTAGAATTTACGACCCCGGGTATAACTTATAACTTATATTATTTCATATTTGGGAACATTAGCAAATACTTTATATACAATAATTATCATCTTGTATAATATTATTAGCATAATACCATGTGCTTAGAATGCTCGAAGAAAATTAAAAAATTAAAAGCAATTTTATTATCAATATAATAAGCTGGTATAAACAATTATTCATTAATTATACTGCGAAAAACATAATTTCTATTTATATTGAGATCAGGTCAGCTATCTAAACAAACTACAAAGACTATAATAGCACTAAACCTGCAATATATTAATTATACACTATTATATTATATACAGAAGTGGTAGAATCGAGAAATTTGCTTCCCACCATCGGTCAGTCTACAAGTTTTTAAGATAACTATAGTTTCATAATTTCATTGTACAGGTATTTATTTGAGATAATAATATTATTATAATACATTGACTCCGTCTCGTAAACAAAACATTTTTATTACTCATTTATTTGTATTTATTATACTACTCGTAATATCCACACGAGTACGCGACCACATGTACGCAATAATTATATTGTAAGGTTGTACGTTTATGTATAGTTGTAAAACAAAAAATGAATTATTGTACATAGCTGCTGAGTGCTGACGAAGACGAACGGCTGCAGGTGAAATAAAACAAAGAACTCGAGTTAATAAATTTACATACATAACATTTTTATAAGCACGTTACACAATGTATATCGCCAATCGAGGTTGAAGAAAAATATTTTTCAACAAAATTGAAACGTAGTGAGCATTTAATATAACTACCACAGGTTCTCAAGAAAAAGCAGTTGCTTGATACTATTTTAATAAAATATAATAAGTATTGGTACAAATGCATCCATAATGTATAAGAAGTCAGTGCCTAATACAAGTAGGAGGGTAGATTTTTGAAAGGGCTCAGTACAATGAAACCTTAACCTGTAAGCTATTAAGTACATGTTGGGTGCTCTACTGTTCCATCTATATATATTAAAGAATACATAGGCCATAGTTATATTAATAAAATAGAGGGAAGTGTCGGAATGTAGAAGAGAGAAGGACCGTTTTTTATCATGGCCACTCATTCTAGCAAAGTTTACTTTAATTGGTTCGATTCTTGTACAAGTTTAGGTGCTTATATAGGCGTTAAAAAAGTGAAGGAAAATAAATAATTAACGGAAACTGGAAACATATAGGTACGTTGGGTACGTATATCCGTATATGTAACCATCAACGACCAATGATATTATATGGAACTCAATTTAAAACAGTGCGTTTATTATACATCTATATCTATAGTACTAAATAAAATGAAGCCGCTTTTTTTTATTCGGGATAAAATCCGAAACTACTTATTGGATGGTCATGCAGTTTTTTAAATTAAAGAGAACATCACTGAGAAGGTTTTAGGCATAAATTTAGTCCGATAAAGTAATAAGTAATTAGTTATTATTAATTAAAATAAATTTGTAAATTGTATAGTGTATACCAATAATCAATATATATATTTTGTGTGGCAGGTATTGTGCTCTCGCCTTGTCTGGCGACGATTTTGATTGTTATTTATTAATTGTTGATTGTTGGTTGGTTTAAATGGTTTAATCATTTGAACGCTTAATTGATAGCACATTTGATTGAAGGTTATTACTAACGTACTGCTCTCATTTTTAAAAATGCCTAGACGAAAGTAAAGCTACCTTTAAAGTACAAGGCAGGTTTACCACGTTGCCGGCTGTCTTTTTTCATATCGTAAGTGGTATAATTTTTTTTCAACATTATAAAAAATCCGCGGCGGCTACGCTAAATATTTATGGCTACATTACCACGGAGAATTGACTAAAAGTGGTCTAAAATAAAAATAATTATTTAACATCCAGAAAATAAATACTAAATTAATGTCTAAGAAATCTTGCAATAATAGCGAAGCATTGCCGGGTCAGCTAGTATATACAATATATAATTAAAACAAAATTTCAGATTTCTCATATACTGAATTTAATATAATTTCGTAAAGAATTTTGTTTATTTATAAATGACTTCAGATTTTCATTAGTCATTGAATTTTGAAGTCTGTTTTTAAAATATTCACAAAATCCATTGTATCAACGAGGTTTTCACATATTGTGTTACAATGTTTAAAAACACCCTTATTATTATTATCTACTACTAGCAGGTTTTCTATTCTCATCACTCATTGTTGTAGAATCTTAGATTATTCGTCTGTAACTAATTTTCACTTAAATTATTTTCAATAAATGGTTTAGTTGTTTTAATAACAATTAGTTATTAATCCAATTTTAAAATGAATCGAAATTTTTAAGAGATAGTAAATACTAAATACCAATTAGATAAGTCAGTCAAAAAATCTATATTACCTACCTATTTAAAAACCTTTTATTCATATTAATATCTAACACGTTTACAGAAGATACTAATCTTTTCTTCATTTCCCCAAGTCAGTGAAGTCAAGCTCACTCCACATATATTACAGAAATAATTGATACAAAGAAATCGTTAACGAGTTTAGGTACTTCATGCCTACTATTTTTCTAAATATACCTAATGATATTAAGGTAAAATCACAGGTCCATCTGGAATATTCACATTTTGCGAGTCCCTGGGTGTCGGGTGTTTGTATATATTTGTATACTTACGCGAATGTATACACAGCCGTATAGGTATACTTATATACGGTATTATATATAAAATGTATATAAATATTCAAGTTATTTGAGAAAAATAAAATGTCGTTAGTCATTACTATAACTGTTAGTGACAAGTGACAACTGTATACTACATATTATATACTATTATTATATGTACTACTATAATATATACTATACAATTATTAACTACTGTTCAAATTGAACGACATGACATGGGTATTGTAGTATCTATTATATTATATATGGGTACACACTACACAGACAAACAGAATACAAGTCAACACGTTATAATTAGAGATCGGACCTATAAGTACATTTTACCCATATTGTTTTTATTGTTCATTAAATTAAGCCTCAATTCAATATTGCTTTCACGTGCAGAATAACATTATTTTAATAATACTTGGTTCACGAATATACTACATGGTGAACATATTGTGACATGATTTTATTATAAAAGTAATTAAGCCTATAAAGTATACTCTATGAGTGTTACAGTGGCTGATTTAAGGGAAATGGCTTAGAAACCATCTCAGGAAAAAAAAATTAAAACTTTATTCGAAATGTTATTATAACTATTATTCGTTTTAAAAATAACCCATATATTAAATTAATTATAAAAATTGTAAAATATTTAGCCAACACAGCTGGTGTTAAAAATTTAAATAACGTTGGTACATGACGATTGTGACAATGAATGGATTATAGATAATACAACGATAGTGAATGTAAAAAACCATGCAGATTATAGGAATCGCGTGAGTTTAATGTATGTTACAAGTTACAACTTATGAGGAATCTTGTACTAAATGTTCAAGTTTTTTTAAACCCTGCAGCAAAAAAATGTTGTATAAATATTTTTAGAAGAAAAACTAAAACAACTTGAATGTTTCAAATCTATATATGTAAATAGCTCAAAAAGATTAAAAAAATAATTTTGGAATGTAATCATACTTATCATATATATAAAACTATAAAACAAACGTTTCCTGAAAGTTTCAAGTAATTATTATGGTTATTCGATATTGAATTATAAATATTTATAATACTAAATAAGAAAATCGTACGAAGACTAACCGTTATTTAACGCGTCATATTCAATATCGTAAACATTTGAACAGTCTTAAAAAAATCCATGTGAATCTCCGGTAAACTTTTTATTTTTATTATAAATAGGAAAACGTATGCAGAATCTTATATATCATTTTCAAATCTTAGGTATAGAGAGAAATTTTTGTCAAAATTATAATATTAAACTCTTATATACAAAAACATCGTGATAATGAATTTTCGATATTTTTAAAAAAGTATATGAACAACTACTTATGAGAAACCTTGTATTACATTTTCTATATTTTTGGCTGAGGGAAAAATTGTTTGTCGACAATTAAAAAAAACATACTTCAAAATTTAAAATGTCTATAAAAGTCTCAAAAAGGTCATTATATCATGTGGATACAGAAAACACTAACATTAAAATTTGGAGAAGATTTCAAGTAGGTAACTGCGTTCATTTGTTTTTGAGTTCCACAAAAAACCAAAATCGATTATTTTGTCAAAAACTAAAATGTTTGTGTAAAAATTATTTGTATATTGTTTACTCAATTTTTTTCACATTTTTGAAAAGAATTGGGGATTTTCAGTTTTGAGTTGTCAAAAGTACCACTTGATACAGTTTCCTATCAGGAACCACACTCGAAGTATTTTTTGTATACATATACACCAAAATTGGCAAAATTACGGCCATAAGTATACTGGACACTGGTGTATCTCAGTATTGGTACAACTCAATTCCCGGTCAAATCTCCTTGAGTATACCTCGCTCTGTGAGCTAATTCTACTAAGATGGGCAATCCGCCCAGGGCGGTTTTGATATAGTTATATATAGGCGTATAATTAGTTAGGTATACTATATACTTCAAATTTAGATATACAACCTTAGCTACCAAACTTAGAATTTACAAATTTATCTAGGTTTAATAGCTTATATATAAGTGTGTAACACATTATAGGACGTCATTTCAGAATTTAGTATGTAATGCTAAGCAATTATGTCCTAATCAGTCACACAGCCATTCGAAAATAGGTCACATTAAATAATTAATAGTTATTATCATATAACGTCATGACATTTTTATTATAATTTTATAATTTTTTTGAAGAGTTTTTTTGAAGAGTAATGAAAAAAATTACACAGATACATAATGTAAAAATATATATTTTTTCAGTTTAAAACGATCAAAGAAAAAGGAAATTATAGAAGACAGTTTAAGAAAGTTGATGTTAAATTAAGCACTTAAAATGTTTAATAATTATAATATCTAGGTATGGAAAGAAGTGAAGAGAATTTAGATTCAAAAATTTATTTTGGTATCATAATTCATATTTCATTAAAAATGTCTAAATAAACTATCAAAATGTTATTATTTATGTTGCAAAAGCGCCAATCAATTTAAACAACTAATCTGTAAAATATTATTAGTATCTATATGCTATAAGCCTGGCGATACAAATGCACACCGTTTCATATATTAAATTATGCTGGGGCTATTAAAATATGAAAAATTGAAAATGTAATCAATTCTAAAATTTTAAATAAAAAACCATGCCAATAACGGCCGAAGAAGCATTTAAACCTGTCTAGACAGTAGAGAGTAGACGTTAATAATTACTCTATATATATAGTCCTTAAACAGCAGTGGTCACTGGTCACCAACTAATTGAAGAGCCACGTCAGGAATTCGAGAAGTTTTCGGAGGCAATTAAAATTCAATAAACATAATTTACTAAAATACGTAAAGACTGACCGACGGGCGACGACAGTATCGGTCGCGAGTATATCGATACAATGAGGTCTTTGAAAGTATACATGTCGAGGCCGCAGAGTATTGGAGTCCGTCGGTTTTCATTAAACTCACGAACGAGTAACAAAGATATTTTTCGTTTGTCTGCAGTCTCATACAGGAAAGCGGTGAATAATGTGTCAACTTGTAACTTGTAGGCATTTAAAGCATTTACCAATAAAGCTTTATCACTGTATCAGTCTCAAACATGTGTACCAAATGTATTTATTTCGCTAGATAATAGTTTTTCCATTAATATATATGTCGATATTCATGCAACATCAATATTATTCAACAGCAATATACAAAAAAATACATACCTATAGATAATAATTGATGATACATTTTGAATCATTCGTCGTCATAAATTTGTCATATTATTATAGATATTAGATAATTTTAAAATTATTATAGCTTATTAATATAAAATTGTCAATAGTTAGGTTTTTGAATTAGGCAATATTAAAAACAAAATCGATTTTATGAAAAACTAGATTAGATTCAAAATTTCAGTTTTGTTTTTGTATTTTTTCGTCTATTTTTAAAATATTAGGATCTTTTACTTTTGTCCTCAAAAAGGCCGTAGCTGGCAAAATATTTGTGTGGGGGTTTAAGGTAAAAATATTTTTTTACTATAGCAAATTTTAAAATTTCAAACAAAATTTGTTAATTTCGGGGTGGGTCTGAACAATAATTTCCCCAAGGCCTTGTATTAACTATATCCAATTTGATACCAGAATTCATCCATAAAGTTAAAAATGAAATATTTTCAAAGCACCATCATAAGGTGATTATAGACACACACAAAAAATAATAAATAAAAAAAATACGAATACGAGTTAGCTTAACACGTATGTGCCTACTGTCTATAACATCTAAGACGACAAAATAGAAAGGGCTTACTAAAAAATAAAAAAATATATTTTGGATGTAGTGTGTACCTACTTATAGACTATAGTATAATTGTACATTTGTACGGGCACATAATATCTTCGTTGCCCGTTAAAAATGTCAACTGTATTAATATATATGATTCAAACTTTGTTCAATTCCCATTCGCTATTTAATATTTTGTGAAATGGTGTTCAAAACATTTTCTACTATTATATTATAATCTGTGAACAATGGTAACAGTTATTTATAAACAAACATTTTTTTATTTCCATTGACCATTGTTAATCTGAAAATACTTATGCGAGCACTTCGAAATACGAAACCTGTAAAATTCTCTCTCGGCGGTGCACTCTTAAGCATCATATCATAGATCAGCCATCAGCGTTGGTCAGTCGGGACGCATTCGATGATATATATTACTTAATGATTAATCCCGCCCGTACCAAATAAAGGGTCCGTGAGACTAACTTGTGATTATGCGAGTAATACATTATTATTGGGTGGAAAAATTTCTAACCCCGCAAGGTACCTATGTAGTAAATGAATAATTTCTAACTCTAAAGTCTAAAGTTTCAAAGTGATACCAAGTTTAACGTTTTGACCTCTTCCAACATACCTACGCTTGTATGTACGCATGTGCGCTTGTACTTATTGATGTAGCTATTAGCTGTAAACTCGACTTCACCCGGGAAAAAATTATCAATTAATATTCTATACAAAATACGTGTATACGACGTTAAATTGGTATACTTAATACTAATTGTATACTTATACCTCAGTTCAGATTTTTAGCTCTTGGTATATTTCCGAACTTGATCCAAACTACTCCTAAACTTTCTTCATAACTCCAATAACCATCACTGAATTTTTCATTAACATCGGTCTAGTAGTTTTTGAATCGTTAGGCAGAAGGATCATTTAATAAACTCTCATATTAATTGTTTTTATATATTATACTTTGTTTATTCGAGGCCACAACTCGATAATTCGATACACGCTTTTACCTCATCAGCTCATCTGCCCAGGTAACCAATGGCAACCATTTATGTAGAAAAAACATTATAATTAATTCTATACTATAACTGTATACTAATAATATATAACCTGGCACAGTGACGAACACAGATATTTTCAAGGGGGGGGGGGGTTACACAGGACCTTCCCGAACCACATTATACCTCGATTTGGTTGAAAACTATTACTAATATATTAGGAACATTATATACGTAATGAAAATTAGAATTTTTTTAAATTTATATTTGTACTTTGTTTATGTGTAACTTTATTAAGCTATACCTATAATAATATAATATTAACAATTTATCATACTTTTACAGTACTCACAGGCCATAATGCATTTACCAAAATCAATTTTTTTTTGTCAAAATTCTAACTTCAGACGTTCATATAATCGTCAATAATTTAAAAAAAACGAATGAAATTCGAAATTTTTTTATGCTTATAAATAGCTTTAAAAGAGTGAAGATATTTAAAAAAATTGTAAGGTGTATAAACAATGCAAATTTAAACCTTCAGTGAAAATTTCATGTATCTACAGTTATTTTTTTATACAAAAAATTTTGAAGAGTTTATTAAGGAGTTATTATATAGATAACATGTTAATATTCTTCTTTGTTTGCGTGCGGTGCGCATCACGTTATAGGTACACTTGTGTGTAATGGTACATTTTTTACCTACTTCCTATTATGAAAACACATTTAAAAATGCAAAATTGTTTGACGAATGCCTATAGTTTTAATCGTTACTAAATTGAAATTGAAATGTATTTTAATCCGACTAAATTTAAGTTGATTGGATATTATGATTTCACAGACTCTAATTTAAAAATATAAACATGTGAGGGGTAGGTAGGTGTGAATATTTTTACGTAATTTTGTACAGTGAAAAAAATACCAGGATGGGGGGGGGGGGGCAAATTCCTATTGAAAAATAAGGCCTTTCAGTTTTTGGCAAATTTTTCAACCTTCTCCATAAAAACGTTCTTTCAACTATTGCGAACATTTGAAAAAAATATTAGTCAAACCGTTTTCAAGTTATGGCTTTATATCGACTACGCCGTACAACACCGAACTCGGATGCATGCCTGCCGCACGGTGCATGTTACAACACGTGAAATCATGTTATTTTACGAATAGGTACGTATATTATAATTCTATACTTCAACATATATAATATTGTGAAAATATTTATATTATCGGACTATTCGATTAGTAAAAAATGTGCCGCCGTAGAAGGCCGTCCGACGGTATGCCGGTACATATATAATGCATATATATATTGTGGATAAGTCACATATTTGTGTTTGTATCGAAACAAATATTGTCCTAAAATATTTTTCGTCTCCCGTAGAACCACCGTAGCGGTAGGTTCCTGAACACACACACAAATACACAATATACAGGTATACATGTTATATATATAAGACGATAACAACCAGTTTTGGCCCTACCTCTCTACAGCAGGCAAAAATAAAAATAAAATAATAATATTATTGTAGCTGTCGTGTACAGCACAGCGCGTTCAGATAATATTATAATAGTATTACGGGTAGCGGCGACGGCGGCGGCGGCAGCAGATGCCCCTAAATGGATAGTTGGACCGCGGTGGCGGAGGAGTGGCGGTGTCTGGACGGCATTATGGATTATTGTGTGTTGCGCGAACGACGGCGGCAGCGTCGTCGTCGTCGTCACCGTCACCGTTGTCGTTCGCGTGTGTGTGTTGTGTGGTATTGGCGAATCGCTGCCGGGAGGCAATAACATCAAGGTTACCGTATACCGCTCGCTGACCAACAGCACTGCCGATCCCTCCCAGTGAGTGGGCACGTGAGATAACGTCTCCGTCGACCGTCTCTACTGTCGGGCACGACGTTCAAGTGTATAGTACACGGCCAAATGGTTTTGTTATTATTGTATTTATATTAATTGTTATTATTCATTATAATATTTTGTTATTGTTGTCAGTTGTAGTACTAGTACCATTCGTTCAGCCGACACGATCGTCGAGTGCGTTTTACATAATAATAATAATGTTATGTAGTCGTATGTGCCTTCTTATGTAATAATAACAATAATATCAGTCGTTATCAACGATGAGACGGTAACTCACTGAAGTCGTCCCGTCAGTGTTTGAGTGTTTTGTTTGGGTCGCCCATTTGTTCCGCCGAGTTTCGTCCGACTGCTTTTGCGATCCACCCATCAAGGTGTCTCCAATCCTCCGTAAAATCAAGATCGATCACGGCTGTGACATCGTACTGGTCATAACGAGATCCATCGACAATAAACATCTCCACGAGTTGCCGCCCTCGACCCTTCGATAGGGAGTGCTATTATGTGACAGTAGTCTCTGGGACATGTGCGACGACTACAAGCGATCACAAAAGCCCACCAATGGATTGGGCTGCCGTCAAGTGCACAGCGGTCACGCAACGTACGACGTTGGCATTCCGTTGGAGGAGAGCATGGACATCATCAATCAACAGTGCCAAGAGATTTACGAATTGAGAACACAGCTGAACCTGGTGATGAACGAAAGGGACATGTTGCTTAGCGAAGTCAGCCGTCTCAAATTTGATATGGAACTCTACGATCAGCGCATGATGTCCCATGACACCACCACCAGGTAAAGACTCACATATTTTACTTATTGATTCTGTACATTATTTGCTATGTTCAATTTGAATACATTTCTCATTGACTCTGTTAAAATGTTGAACATACTGGGTTATATGTTTTGCCCAAATTTATAAACCCTCTTTCAATCAAGGGTTTTTTTTGTTGGTGAAAATTCTAACGACACATGCCAATTTTTCATATTTTTTTCTGATAGTTTTATTATTAATTATTAATCATTACTTAAATTTTTACATTATTTCCAATTGCAACTAATTAGAATTCTTGAAAGTGGTTGAATTTGTGCGTTTAAAATAATCTTATATATTATTTAAGTTTTAATTTTAATTAGGCAATTTATTTGTTCTTAAGGCATATCAAGTGTATTAAATACCTATTATTAGGTTAATTAGGTACCTCTATCAGGTTATTTTTTATTTCTATGCTTTCAAATTTTGTTGAGTGACATTTGTACCTATAGTTTTTTTTATGGATTCTTTTGTATGAATCATTTTTGTTGAGTAGATTAAAAATGTCAATAGTGTTATTTGTTAGGTACCTATAGTCTATAGGTAGTCAATAATGAATTCATAGATTATTTATGCTAGTTCAATAGTTTCACTTTCTAAAAACTGACTTGTATTCAATACATATTAACAAATTGTTGATACCTTGTATAACTACTACAACTTGATAGTTACCACCATTACATTTTAAAATAATATTTCAAATACAGGATTAAGATTTGGATTAGGACATAATTTTCTATGTTCAAATGTTCAATGGGTACATTATTTTTATTTTATGGTATTCAAGGACTCTTTAGTTTTATTGAAACAAATTATAGACTTTGTAGGTATGACAATGGATTCATTATTTATTTTTATAGTCTGATAATACTTTATTAATGTACATATCATTTTGCAGTGTTTCACAGTTTCTATTTAAATACTCACTTTTAAAATAGTTACAGTGTTAAATAAATTCTTTGTCTTATTTATAATAACTATTGTATTCCTATTTACTGTTGTTGAAAATATTTGTTTTTTGTTATAAGTGGAACCTCTTAAAACATAACAAAATAAGATTCTTAACTATTAAACTTAACAAAAAAAATGTTATTGGTATATCCAATTTTTGTTGTATTAGACATGTAATATTATGGATGGCCTGTTTCTTTTTTGAAAAACCTACAAGTTTATTAAGTAATTAGTTTTGGAGATTATCCTGGACAAATATATAGCTTTTTTTTGTACAAAGAGATATTGTGAATCTAGTTAATTATGAATTAAGTGTGAATCGTTAGATTGTTTATAGTATCTAATTTCATCAATATTAGAAGAATATTAAAACATTTTGATTACCTAATATTTAATAGTGAAAATGTATTATATTTTTCAGAGAAGACAAGTATGACAAAAGCAATAATCGAAATTTTTTGAACCAATGTGAACAATATAGTCATTGGACTGGCACAATGTCCAAAAATAACATGGTTCAACCAGAACAATTTCATACATCTGCCTCGTAAGTTTCTATACATTTAAAGTAAACAATACGACTAAATCCATTTTCATGTATTTTAAGGTATGAGTTATCACAAGATTTGATTGAAAAGCAGATTGAGTTACTAGAAAGAAAATATGGAGGTGACAGAGCCAGACAAGCTGCACTAGTCATTCAACGAGCATTCAGACATTATATGCTGGTCAAAAAATTTGCTCATATTACAGCAATGGCAAAAGCTGAAAAAAGACTTAGTAAGCGATTGGAAGATACCCAAAGTTTACGATCTCATGATAGTCAGCTGAGTATAAGATCAGGGTCATTAAGAGAACGACGATCAGGCTACTCACCAACCAAGTGTAATTCTCTTCCACGTTCTAGATCTGGACGATGTGATTTAAATTATTATTACAGCTTGGAATCTTCATGTTCTCACTTCTACTCACATAATTACTCCTATAACGATATGAAAGTAAACAATGTCAGTACAATGAACCCGGAGACAGCAACTGAGCAATTTTTTTTCCAGGACGATATCACTAGTCAAGGGGCACATCAGATGATGCCTAACTTTTTATGTGGAAACAGCCACAACAATGGTTCAGACACATATAGACAAGCACACTCTGGTTCTGAATGTAATCAGTATGGGAGCAGTAGCTCTTCATCATGTATGTTTTCAGGGAGCTCAACTGGTTACCCATCTAATATTTCCAAAAATAAAGTTCCTCCCGAAGTTCCAAAACGAACTTCGTCAATATCATTTCGTTCTTTGCGGGAACAACATCAAAACATAGCAGCCGGTGCACTGAACAAAATGTCAGATAGCGGTAGCCTATCAAGTGTTCAATCTTCGGGTAGCGATGGTAGTCTTTCTAGT
The DNA here is from genome assembly GCF_001856785.1 of Myzus persicae. Classification (NCBI taxonomy): domain Eukaryota; kingdom Metazoa; phylum Arthropoda; class Insecta; order Hemiptera; family Aphididae; genus Myzus; species Myzus persicae. The sequence continues at coordinate 229,849 of NW_019104089.1, read as the reverse complement.
CAGTCACACAATTTAAATCAAACAAATTCTTCAGTTGACTCTTCCATGTTGTCAAATTCTATAGTGTCTTGGAATACAAAATCACAGGTATAATACATTTCTTTGTATATTATTCAGATTTTTTTTATCATCATTTTACTGTTCATATTTGTAATACAAAAAAAATGTTTCTTAGATTTCTGATGTGATCAGGAAACGTCAATATCGTATTGGTCTCAATCTCTTTAATAAGAAACCTTCAAAAGGTATTATTTACCTTGTGCGCAAAGGATTCTTGGATAATGCCCCCCACGCAGTTGCAAGATTTTTAATATCTCGCAAAGGCTTAAGCAAACAAATGATTGGTGAATATCTAGGAGATTTACAAAATTCATTTAATGCGGCTGCCTTGGAGTAAGTTGTGTTATTCAAATAAATCAAACAAAACTTAAAACCAGTATAAATTAAAATGTTTTGCATGGTTTTAAAATTATTTTTTATATTCAAAACTATAAAGTTATCCAATTAAATTAAAGTATAAATCTTTTTATGTTCATTGTATTATATTTTTAGATTATAATTCTTTATTATTCCGCTACAATACGTTATAGACAAAATTTAAAATTTATAAAACTTATTTTATAGTAAAACTTTAATTTTTGTTTCTTAGGTATTTTGCTCAAGAAATAGATCTCTCTGGTATGCAGGTTGATGTTGCACTACGCAAGTTTCAAACTTACTTCCGTATGCCTGGCGAAGCACAAAAAATTGAAAGAATCATTGAAGTTTTTAGCCATAGATATTGCCACTGCAACAGAGATGTTGTAGCAAGATTGAGAAACTTGGACACAGTATTTATATTGGCATTTGCAATTATCATGCTCAATACTGATTTGCATACACCTAATCTAAAACCGGAACGTCGAATGAAAATGAACGATTTTATCAAAAATCTACGAGGTTAAAGTGCTTATAGTACTGTTAACAATAATATATTTATTATGTTTGTTTTGCATTCTTTATAGGTATTGATGATTGTTGTGATATTGATAGAGATATGTTAGTTGGAATTTATGAGCGAATTAAAGCAAATGAATTCAAACCTGGATCAGATCATGTTACTCAAGTTATGAAGGTGCAGTCTACAATAGTAGGCAAAAAGCCAGTAAGTTAAATGCAATTGAATAGTAATCACAACTCAATTTGCTACGTATTTTTCATGCATGACATAATAGTAATTCACAGAATCTGTTCTCTTCATTTATTAAATATATTTTATATTTTACAGTCTAAATGGACAATGGCCTATATTATTAATTGATTTTACATTTATTTTTATGTATTTCATAATAGTTGTGGCATTATAAAATTTTAATTTAGGAACATCCAATTAATCTGTTTTTATTAGATTTAAATAAATTTGTTTATCTGTTGGTACAGTCAATATCTTAAATTTTGGTTATATTATTAACATTATTGAATATGAAAACTTTAAAATTAAAAATTTTTCAGAATTTAGCATTGCCACATCGCCGGTTAGTGTGCTATTGCAGACTATATGAAGTAGCTGATATTTATAAAAAAGAACGACCTGGTGTTCATCAACGAGAGGTATTCCTCTTTAACGATCTTCTAGTCATTACCAAAATACTTTCCAAAAAGAAAAATTCAGTAACTTATACTTTTCGTCAGAGTTATCCATTAAATGGTCTAACTGTTTCTTTATTTCAAATGCCATGTAAGAACAATTTTAACTTAAAATTCAATAGTACTGGAAACATGGTTTTTAATTAAAAATTTTGCTTCAGATTATCAGTTTGGTATCAAGCTTACACAGCGTTTAGATAGCCGTCTATTGATAACATTCAATGCACGAAATGATCATGATCGTTGTAAATTTGTAGAAGACATTCGAGAATCAATATGTGAGATGGATGAAATGGAAAATTTGAGAATTGAGTCTGAACTTGAGCGTCACAGACATGGTCATAATAACCGGTACATTTAAATATTGCATACGAAATAGGTTATTATTTTCATTTATATTATTATTTCTTAATATTTAGATCAGTTAATAGCAATTCGGAAAATCGAGATAGTGGAGTTGCAGATATTGATCTGGGACCATTACCCTCTCCACCAGTGCGCAGTCCCAAACAACACCCTGATGATTCATTTGAGAACAACCCGTCATCACAGGCTACACCAAAACGGGCTGCATTGACTGTTACTTGATAATACGATTAGATTTATTTTTAACATTCTAAGAAATTTTTTTATAGAGCACCAATATATTTTTATTTGTTTGTTTGTTTTTTTTTTTAATACACCTATTTTATTATATAATATTTGTTCTTTATTTTTTGGCAATAAGTCAACAGTATTAATATTCTATGACAAATTAATTATTATTACACAACTATATGTATGGTGCAGACTTAGTTAACCGTATTATAGTACAAGCAGAGATTTTCAGAATGTTCATTATGTTATATTTTGTATGTAGACTCGTGCCAGATTAAGAATATGACCAGTAGCATTTGTGGGCAAGCACAAAATAACTTCTACCGGTGCTCTGCTGTCGGCATTAGAATACAGACCATTAATTTATATGATACACTATGCCTCCATGCTCAAGTAATACACGCGTAATGCCAACAAAGCGTTGAACAAATGTAAATATGTACGCCTGGTTATATTCTTATTCCAGCATGAGTATTGTGTAAGGATTAGAAAAATTCAATAGATTTTGAACGTTGTAATCATTGAATGTTCTACAGATGTAAGGTATGTGGCTATTTCTGCACCACACTGTGTATTAAATTATACAAGTTTACAACTACTTATATTTGTGTTACATTTTTATAAAGTCAAAATGTTTTAATATTTTTAACTAGATTTGCTGTGGCCTTGCTTTTGAATTGTAACCTTTAAAAATATATTTATAATAATAATTGTCTTTTAATGTAACAACTATTATGTGTAATTATTTTTCTTTGTCATTTGTATTTATATTGTAACATGTCAATATTTTTGACAATTTTTAATGTAAACCTTAAAATGACTTGTAACGAAAAAAATATTGTATTTTTATCTACTATAAAAAATATTGAAGAATTATGTACCTACATATAATAAAACCAAATTGATAATTAAATAATATCTTTTTACATTAAATTTAATGCATAATATATATATTATTTTTTTTATTCTACTTGGTGCATATAGATGTGTTAGCCTGTTTGGATGGCGTTCACATGTGTTCAATGGACACAGCAAAATCTTGAATAGCAAGCCTCGCAGAGTAAGTTTTGTTCAAATGATTGCCTTGAACAAATGGTACGCATTGCATTATATGCTGTTCATATGTACGTACATAATATAAGATGAATGCATGCTCAAGTCTTGTTGAACAGCAAACGATGAGCGAAGAAAATAATATTTTTAAAAGGTGTGACATATTGAGTTGTCATAATATTGTCTCAAAACTGTTTAATATCCATTTAAATTTACCGAAAAAGTTTTTTTGCTAGGTCAATATGAAGTCAAATAATAGTAAAATGTACAACTCATATGACAGATCTTTAAAAATATTATGCTCTACAATTTTTGTAATTGATGATTTTACTCAAAGATAGTTAAAAAATCATTTAAAAAATAACATTTTTCATTAATATGTTTTATCTATGCCGTGAGTGTACCTGAGAGAGAAAACCAATATTGTGCTGACATCCTGCTAAAGATTAAAGATATGTGAATTCCTTGTCAACCCTGTGTTACACTCGTTCTATTTTATTGCATGATCCTACACACACAGTTATTTTGACTGAGTGTATAATTTAATTTACACAGTTTCAATACTTAAAAATTTTACTTCATTTTTCATTGTTTTATTTTTTTTTAATTTTATATATATGTGCTTAAATTTTCATTAAAAAAATAAAATGTTATATCAAAAATTATGATTTTCATCTCAAATTTGGTCACATTAAATAATATTATATGTATACAAATACTGTATATATCTTCATTAATTCAATTACTATCCTTATTTCATGTTCTTGGCGGAAATTATAACTTTGTGGTGTTGTCTGTGCCTGCGCATTCTTTACAAAAAAAATGTTCACAATTAGTACAATATGGTGTAGTTTTTCTGTAATGTGAGTTACAGAGGAATAGACAAGTAAATAATATTAATGTATTATTTTAATTTAATGATTAAAAAATACCAAATGTATATACATTATTTATAAATGTTTGATACAAAAAGCTTTTGTCGCATTAATTCATAGGTCAACAAATTTATTAATTATACATAAATATAAAATAACCCGGTTATTCAGACAAGTAGACATACAATGCAGGGTGAAAAATAATCGGTAAATTGCAATTCATTAATTGTGTTCAACTTAAAATGGTGATTAATGCTGGAGTAATAGTTACGGATTATTGTTATAGGTTTGATATGACGCACCTGTTTGGCTGTACTTAAATCCTATTATTCCGTAATAGGCTTAATTTGTCGTTCTAGGTAAGTATTTAAGAAATTGATTGAAATGATTTTGCAATAATGTTTTTATAGAATCTTAGAACATACAACAGCATATGTAAATATGTTCTATGGCAGAACTAACACTCTTACAAATGAAAAAATGTTGTACTCAACTAAAACCCACAAGCAACATAATATGAAAAAAAATTCATCCCTCTCCCCACAAGCTAAATACGGCGATAGAGCAATACTATGACATCTAGTGGGTACTTGTGGTATTTTTCCAAATATATCACTTGTATCATATTATTTCACATATCACATAGGTATTATTAAAAATAAATAAAAAATCTAAATAGTAAATATAATGGCAATATGGTGATCGTCCACTCTCAATTGGACTTTTTTAACAGATTTATTTAATATATTTTAGAGATAATTGTTTAACCATCATAGTCCCTAAAACTAGTAAAACTTTAAAATAATTTTATGGTTTGCAGAATGATCTAAGATAATATATTTTATTTTGATAGATAAAATTTGGTTGGCGACCTTCATAACTAATAATTATATAGGTAGGTTTGTTTCTCTGTTACAAAAAGCCAACAAATCTTTTGTTTAATCCATTAATATTCTGGGCTGTGATATCCAACCTTGATGTCTTCTTAACCTTAATACTAGGTAGGTATTTCGTAGTCTTCAAAAGGAATTTAAGTGGTGATGATCTGTATGTGTCTAACACGTCATACAACATAGGCATTTAGATGTGTTAAATTTCCAACGTAGAATCTGAAAATAAACTTAAATATGTCTTCAAGTCTAATTAAGATTGACTTCCTCTCTAAATATGAACAAGTTATATTTCAAAACCAGGGAAGTAGGTTGTATACATTTTGGACAAAAACAAATCTTATATTATTTTAAGTAGCGAATAGTAATAATTATAAATAAAGTCTAATATATTTTATATATTAATCCAACTGTTATACCGATGCACCGTAGAACAGTATGAATTAGTCCATGATATATAATAAGTAGCTTGAAAATAATTTAAATATTTAAAAAAAATAATTGTGTAAGTATAAGAAATAATAATATTTAAGTGCAATTTCAAGTAGTCAAGAAAAGTTATAAATATATTAGTACTTTACTTTTTGGTAATAAATAATATTTTCTTAAATTGCAACAAAATAACTTAGCAGCCAGAGTGTTGGCCATAACAGTTTCAATAATAAATTATCCAGATCCAACTAGCAAATAAATCATTTTGATTTTGTTTACAGACAAATGACAATATTCAGTATACTAAGAGTAAATGGCAATTTATTGGTTTCTTAATATTCAGTAGGTAGCTTATGTTTTAAAAACAAGGTTTGTATAGGTTTGTCAATTTTTTCATATGGCCTCTGGCAGGTTGGATCATGCAAATATTTCAATATGACAATAGTGGATTACTATTTTACTAAGTTCTGTTGAATATCATTAAATAAATCCCAAATAAAGCTTTTGAAATAACTATTTCCAATTTAGTAGATAATATTTAAATAAAATAATTTAATATTTTTAAATCCTGAGCAGAGTGAAAGAATGTATTGATTTTACAATTAGGAGTTTTTTAATTGTTATCAATACCTATATAATTTTTCGCTCGATCATAAAACCTAAAAAATTTAAAACAAGGTTCTTCATAATCTGTAATAATGGCAGTTAAATAATATTCTGATTTGAATTACAATCTAACAAACAAACTTGTAGGTACGCATAAATATATTACTCTATGATGGGTGTAGTGTGTACACTTTAGAATTGTAGATACAAATTTGGATTATAAATGAATACAATATTTATAATCAATGCAGTCCACACTTGTAACCACCGTAATGTCACCCACATCGGAATATCAGATAGAGTCTATTCACTAAATGTAACATATTATATAATGTATATAATATAAATAACTATGTTTCATTTCTATGATTAGTTATTTTTGATCACACAGGCATATTTTGTATTTTTATACTTCAAAATCCGGTGTATGACGTATTGACGTTCTAATACTTGAACATTTCCTCCTTGAGTTTTTATTTTAATTTAAAATACTGGTCCATAAACGTATGACTTTTTTGTTTATTTGTTGGAAGGAGGCATAAGCCGTCAGTTATTTCAGTGAAGGGGAGCTAAACCGTAAAAGGTTATGAACCACTACCCTAATCTAATAAAAACTATATCCTTTTATTATCGTATATTTTTATAGGAATATAGAATTACGAGTATAAGCGGTGACATAACTTCAGGCAGGTTCAACCCCCCCCCCCCCCCCGAAAATTAATAGCAGTGTAATGTATTTATATCAATCATTGATAACTACAATAACTGGTCGGTGACAATTATTTGTTTATGACCCCCCCCCCCTCGAAATTTTTTTTGTGTACGTGCCTGACTTCAGGGTTTCTTAGACAGTGGCAAAACGTTGACCTGGCCTTATCCAAATAACAAATGTTTGTTCCTCTAAGGGTTTTCGCTTTTTTCAATACAATTAACTACTCCAGCCATTCCTGTTTCATTGAACTGTTCCTAGTGTTGATGTCTTATCTATATTAAATTACCTACATATAAATAATATTTATAGTTAAAATTGTTTTTCTTTTTAGGAGACGCCGTTGGGTCAATAAAATCTAAAGAATTACGTAAAATTACGCCACTGAGTAGATACATATGTAATGTATTATAAGCAGAGTGAAGGGCTGTGAACTGACAAAAAGACCTATTGTATTCTTCTGTCGTCTGTTTAAATCAGGCACGTATAGCCAAGAGTTTCCTGCAGGAGAGGACATTACGAAAATAACAACCCTTTGGTAAAGAACAAAATGTACTACCTATAGTATACTATACTTACCTAATACCCATGTTTGTCAATACACAATAATAGATTGTCTACTGCACTTATATTCTAAAAATGTATACATTGAATAATGCCTATAATATACCTATTGAAATACAATAAATTATTTCCCATCATTTAATTGTAGATATACTTTTACCTGTAATACATGAACTCGGTAGGCTCGGTCGAGGAGGGTATGTTAATAACCTATACAACGCACCACTCCTCGCTACACGCCACTCAAAATCGAAAGCTTTTATTATACGATCCGGGATTCGGATGCCTATATAATATCTTTGAGACTCGTCCTCAGTAATCGTCATCCTTCCATTGCTATCTCGTATATGGAGGCAATATACCTATAATATATACCTATACATAATATAATAAAAAATAACATTTATCGTTTATACACAATACCATTGTATATAACGGGGTGACGGCTGTATGACATAAGCGCCAAAGGTATAAAAATGACCTATCATTTGCGCCAAAATTAATATTTTATATAAGTATTAAGTAGGTAGTTATTTAAAAATGTCTATACCTTATAAAAATTATATTATATTACTATTATTATGTTGATAGTAAATTATAATATAAGTAGGTACATGCACATCAATATTTAATACATTTAATAAATTGGTTGATTTTTTATAAAAATAAGATGTCGATGATAAATTATAATATACATGCACACCAATATTTAATACATTTAATAAATTGGTTGATTTTTTAATCCCACTTTTCAATAATTTATTTATTTTTCTAATCAATAGTTCTAAATTGAATATCTGTTATTTAATTTCGGGCGCTTTTGTACGATACGACTTTTTTTTTCTTATCTTATTTTGGCGCTTATGTCTTCCACCGGGGGCGACGGGCAAATAAAATAACGCAGTACGCAGTTAGCGGTGTAATAACGACAATTTTATTGAAATAAAAATAAAATTTCAGTTTTTTTTTTAATAACACATACTAAAACGGTATATAGTCAATACACATGTAATACTAACAATAAACAGAACAATAAACAATATTAGTGTAGGTACATCGTAATACAATACAAAAACGTGTCAACTAACACAATATGACGTAATAATAATAATAATAATAATAATAATATATTATATTTATTAATATGCATATTACGTATGTGCGTGTACAAAACTATGGGTATGCCTAATGCCTATATTAATATATTATAATCGAGATCTATTCGGTACCTTTAGATAGATATACAATCAAGCAGTTGCAGCAGTTAACGGCGTGGTGGACAATGCGTGCCTATATCATTATTATTTATTACACAATGTTATCGTACAAGCGGATGGACAATTCCTATCTCTGATTTACATTTTTCATACAACACCATTGTCATTACCTATGGGTAGGCAGGGTGGTACTCATCGACACGCGACCAGTCTATACAACACTGATGACTGAGAACGGACAGGCAGACACGAACAGAACCAAATCGTTCATCAACACGTCAGCAGCGGCGTGACGGTCCGATCGGTATCGTTCGTCAACCGCCAAAGTCCACGAGAATGACGACGTGTTCAACGGAATGGGGGGGAAAAAAAAATGCGAATGAAAAACTACCGATTTATTAACCGACAGCTACGTCCCCATCTAGGGGGGCAAGCCTATACATAATTTTATCGATTGGAAAAAAAGCGACGTGCCAACCGATTCCGAGCGCAATGTAACCCATATATAATATGGAAAAGTTGATTTTGAATTGCTAGTTATATTGGCACATTACCTATACATAATATGGTATATGGGTATAGTGATGGGATTGAGGAGTGAATGATGATGGTGGTGATCTAAATAAGAGTTTAAAATTTTGGTCATCACACGTGCACGAATCGGCCGTAAAAGTGTACATATATTATATAATGTTATACAAGAGTAAATGGCTATTAAAGATATCTAATACATAATATAATAATACGGTCGTTGTGAACACTCGAAAACAGCAATATAAACAAAATATATTGTTAAAACTATACCTAAAATAAAACATAAGATTATATACAGGCGCTTATAGAATATTTCTTATAACTAGAGAGTTGCTACTAACAAACACACACACATAATATTTATGTAAACGTTTTACAAATGTATCTGTGGCCCGTTACACGTTATATAAAATGTGTGTGTGTGTGTGTGTGTGTGGTGTGAGGGGGTAGTTTATGGTCTCCAGAGAAAGAGTGGACGGTTTCTAAATAAAAAATATATTGCAGCATTAGACGCGCTTGCGTGTTCTCGCACATTTTTGTACTTTGGTGTAATTACACATGATATGAAATTAGCCCAGCCCCTATTTTAGTGTGCAGTACGACAAAAAAATATTATATTATGTGCAGCATGAAAATGCAAATTATTATAGTTGTATAGGTACGAGTTTTAAAAATGATGCGGCTCGTGTAATGCGTTCAAATTTTCGAAACTTTTTTTCACAACTTTTTACGCCTCCGCACACTTTGAGCTTAACACGGACATACAGCGTGTGTAGTATTATAGGTACGAGTTTTTTTTTAAACAAGGGCTGGACATCGTTATACACCTACAGTTAACATTAGGTACAGAAAATAATAATCATAGTTTCATGACTATAACGAGTTGTTGGGGATTTTTTTTTGGGTTGGCCGGGATATTTGTGCGGTTGCCGCGAGAACACGTAGAACGGTAATGCTCAACTATCGAACGAAAATTTCCGTAAAAACAATCTAGTACCTACATAATAATAATTCATAACGTTATAATATAATATGCATTAATGTTTACATAAGTGAGGACACATACGACGCCAATGCCGGCAGAATCAATATGCTGTGCACACAACATACACACGCAAACACTACCGATCAAAATACTTATACTGATAAATAATAATTTGAAACGAAATATTATGCCAATATACTGTTATTATCCCGAGCATGACGACCGTGCGAAATTCTATAGGCGTATAGTAATATTTGAACGCCCCGATATACCGGGGTGACAATAGGTCCGTGGGTGGTAGTGCGAGGAGAACGAACGGGACATTAGAAAGCATTACAGTAAGCACGTATGAACACACACGAAACCGACGACGAGAGGAGAAATCTAATGTACAAGGTTTTACATTATATTATATCGATGCATTAGGATTTAGGACATTAGCCTATAATGTATTTTTTAGGTTTACTCGTACCGAGCGTGTGCTTTTCTATCGCGGGGGGTGGGTACCTACTTATTATCTATCACACAATACGTACCTACGTCGGGAATAGCGCATAGGCAATGTATAGTAACTCAAGTTACCGCAACTTATTAAACTACTCAGAAAAACACATCAAAGGTTCCTAACAGGACCTAAAAGCGAGACGGACCGCGGCATTAATTGAATTACAACAGTATACGGAATAATAAATACATGGGTACATGATTACCTATACAATAAAATGATGATCTGAATTAGATACTTCTCGCAGAATGTAATGCTAGAATTCAAGAGTCAAAATGTGATAGTAAAATATGGTTTAAAGTGCCTGTCAATGGTGACCTGGCGGATATTGTTGAAAATATCAGTTAGACATGATTCAGAATAGGACGGATTTTGTTATTATTTAAATTGTTGTTACTTGTTAGTTGTTATTGTTACCTACTGAAAATGAGGGCAAATGCCAAAAGTTTATAGAAAAATTCGTTTCAACGCGATTGTAAGCTGTTGCAAATACCAAAGACAGACAGTCTTAATACAGATTTTTACATGATTTTATAATTTATTGATATAATGAATTATAAACAAATATGAATTGGTGTCATGAAGTTTAGTTTTCTGGAGAAATATCCATTAAATTATAATCACAATGTACTACTTAACATGTTTCTATTGTACACATTCATTATAGCATTGTGAAGCAAATTATACACATATTATTGTAAATAAATTTGATATAAATTGTATTGTTTTTGATTAGGAAACCCTTAAAACCTATACAAGAGACAATTTTAAATAAATTATGGATCTGAAATTTGAATTACTATCAAAAGTACACTCACAATACAAAATTATAAATTTAAATTTATCTATTAAGCAGATAATAACAAAAAAAAAATATATATTATTTTTGGTTTGAAGCCACTGCTTCCAATACAATAAAATAACATAATTACTAATAATTAAATAACATATAATTTATAATTCACATTTCATTAACACTAATTCATTATGCTAAGTTAAAATTGAATAGTTGGAACAATATTATTGAGAACAGCTATAAATTGAAAAATGAAACATGAGATTCATTTAAACTTTCGGGACAATGAGACACTGATTTGTAATAACGCATTTTTATTTAATTACTTAAAAATAAATAAATAATAATAGTATTTAAATATTAAAATATTATTTCAAAATATTTAAAGTTGAATAATTAAATGATGAAATATATGAAATTCAAGTGTAGAATAAAACATATAATTAAATACAACAAAAGTTCATAATATTAATGTGTGACCAAAAGAGAATAATAAAATGTAAAAATGTATGTGCAGTTAGTAATTAATCATGTGAGAAAATAAGGGAAGACTTAGTGGTCAGCTAGCAGCCGATTAAAAAAAAAAATAGGAGTTAATAATGTGGCATATTACAGCGTAAAAGTATAGTCAACAGTAAATAAAATTTAATGATACAAATGTAGGTTCATTTTGATATAAAAAAATTGTAATTAAATCAAGCGTCAAATTCAACAAGACAATTTAGTATGAATAATAAAAGGAGGCTGTTTGATAATTTAGAAATATAATCTATTATTACTTTAAAAGACGACACAGCCGTTTGATGAAAAAAATATACAAATAATTCAATTTTGTGACATCACCAAAAATGCATTCAGAGTTATCCATAATTTCAGAAATGTTATAGTTTAAAAACTGAGGTTTTTTTTCAAAAGTGTTGAAAAAAATGTTGTGCGTCAATGAAAAACATAAGGAACGTGTTTCTACTATAACACAATAAAGCGCTGTCATTTCTGAAATAAGGACATATCTTAATACATTTTTGGACTTTATTACAATTAGATATATAATAAGCATTTAATTACATACTACATATACAAATTATTTTAATAAAATATTTATACCCATTACTAAACACAAAACATTTAAGGTTTAAATATTAATAATGACTCGAAAGCTATCACAAATGTTTGACATTATAGGTATTCTATATAGTAAATATAGGTATTTTAAAAATAGCTCAGTAACTTTAAATACAGGCACCAACATCTCAACTATTTTATTACATTATAATTTATAATATTATTAGTTTCACAAATTTTAAATCTTAATAAACAAATACTTATTAATTACAATTAATCATTAATATATCAATTATAAATGCATAAATATTTTATATTCTCTCATATTTTATATCATTAATTATGATATTAATGATTAACTTTGTTCAAATACTTCTCCGCCAAACAAGTTAAGATATTATTAAGTTATATGAACATTAATTAATAGTATTTGAATAAAATTACCATACATTTACAATAAATTTAATTTACAAAATGTCTACATAAAATGTTTACTTTTCAATTATTCCTATTTTATTTTTTACACAAGTCATAGAATAATGTTCAAAATAAATGTCTAACCAAATATTGTAACTTTTGTTGCTTTTAAATCAGTTATTAAGTAAACAAAAATATTTTTTGGATTTTATTTTATATTTAATTTTATTAAGTATAGTTAATACAAATTAAAGTTTTATAAGATAAAAAATTGTAATTATTTAAATATTATATGAATATTTTTATTGCAAACTATGTTCAAATCAATGTTATTAAAATTAAATGCAAACAAAGTTAAATAGTTATTTAAAATATTACAATTTATTTGTGCACATGGAAGACTATAAAAAAGATGCCGAGTACAAAGTATGACTAATCATTTCTAGACAATAAGATCGATTCAAAGACGGAGAAGTACAATTGAAAAAATCTGTTATTCTTTTTTTTTTTTAACAAGTTTATGTCATATAATATAAGGAAGTAAATAATAACACAGAAACAATATAAAGTATCAACAAATTATTTACAATAACTAATACATTGATAAACTAATATTTTATAGGTATAGGGTAGTAAAGTCAAGAATATGACCGAGTGATGGCCCCTAAATACAACAAAATATATATTGATCTAGTCTCTAGTTTACTTAGTGTAGTCACAATACATATTTCTGTCTATTTAACATAAACTATTTTGAAGGTAAATGCCCTAAAATCTATAAAATAACATGTGATGATATTTATGTTGTTTCAATTACAATTGTGCACATAATTATTGGTTGAGAAATTCTCATAAACTCAAATCATACAAATATTTTTAATAATATATTCTTATTTTTAACAGTCTATAGCAAATACAATTGATGGAGGTTGATGCATTTAGTAAAATTTAATAAAATATCGATGAATATTCAACTAACCTGATACAGTAAAAATAAATAAATAAATAAAATTCACTAAATAAACAAACATTAACAAACTACATTCAATGTCTAATTTGAGAATAGAAGATCTAACAATGATGATAACAATCTTAGCTTGGAAAATTTAAAAATATTATATCGAGATAATCAATTTACACATCAGTCTATTCGAGGAATTTTATATGGTGGTTCATTACGGTACCAGACTACTTGACCAAGTATTGTCAGATCTATCATAACCTGAAGTGTACCACACATCCAGAATTGTAGAGGAGCTTTTCGACTTACAAAGTAACATGTCTTAAATGCATCTCCTGTTGTCCAAAGTAATACCATTGTAACACTATTAAACAAAATTTTAAGTTATTTCTGAGATTCTTTGCCATTAACAAATTAAAAATATATAATATACATTATATATGATTTGTTGTTATTAATTATCTCTCTATAATATATTCTATAAGAATAATATACCTTTTATAATTTATAAATATCATAAATTAATAAAATTGAAGATGGGAATTCAAATTCAAAAATAAAATACTTATACATTACCTAGTTAAAGTCTACCACGAATTTAAACCGACTATACATTATGCTACTATAAAATATTAAGAAATATACACATCACTATGAGGCATGTATGCATAAATTTAAATTTGAAAAAAATTTTCACTCATTTATGTAATGTATTCTATAAAATTATATGGGATCAGAGTGCACCCGGTGATAATTTTCAAATCTTTTTTCATGATTGTCGATATATGTATCATTTTATTTGAAAGTACAGTCTCCTTAATTTAAATCTTCATAGAGCAAATAAAAGTAATTTGATTAACTTTAATTTTCTTATACTAATAATTATGGGAACTAAATATTGATAACAATTTATATTTTTAAAGCCTTTAAGAGGAAAAATATGTTGATTTGTAGATACCTAATTGCATACACCACCTTAGGTTTTAAGAATTTTAAGGTCACCTTTTAACAAGGTAAAAGACAAGAGTTTCATAATTTAAAAAAATAAAAAATCATTTATGTTATAATTATCTACAATAATTTTAATTTAATACTTTTATTGAGTAGGTACACAAACTAATAAAATATAATGTCATAATTTAAATATTCATACTAATAAATACCTCATTCCTTCTGTAGAACGATTTCTCAGGTTTTTGACTAGTTGAGGAACACCCAACATGGCTTCAGTTAGGAGAGCAAGAAATCCGATAATTTCAATGAATATAACATTGTGCAGAAATATGAATGTTATAATGGAAAGACAAATACTCATAGCGATTAAGAAATCTATATAAGATTGAAAGTCTGTCCATTGCCAAAAGTAATGCCAATCAAAATCTATAAAGAATTATAAAAATAATTACCTAATTAATTATCGGAATATCGAATAATTTATAAAAAAAATTAATAAGAAAAACATAATATTATACAAATTATACCAGTAAAATATCTGTCTGGTCCTCTGATTAACTGCGTTTTGTTACGAACTTTTACACATAAGTGTATCATAAGTAACATCATAATATTCATTACAATACTTTGGAATAGTAATGGAAGCTCATAACGTTTACCAAACCTATAATGAAGTTATTTAATTTTTAATAAGTGTTTTTGAATAATAAATTGTTATGTAATTAACACTTACCAAAATAGTATTCTCAAAGTGTTTGCAACTAAAAGTGCAAGGCACACATACATTGAGAAGCCTTCTGCATCTTGTTTGATGTATATTTCTCGATATTGTGGAATGTATGGGACTACTCCTCCAAATACCATGATTGTTGAACAACACCATCGTGTTACTTTTCGAACAGTAATGTCTCTTACTTCTTCCACAACTGGTTCCATATTGATGGGTCAAATGATTTACTTTATGCTTGGAGCTCACCTTGAAGATTTCCATACTATAAATACAATCAATTATTAGTAATAAAATTAAGATTCAAAGTATATTATATAAGAGGATATCATAGCACAATTATTTATCTTTCTGACACACGTAAAACACAGCAAATTTGCATTCAGCAGAACCATCCAAGTGTTTTTAAGCTAGAATATAAACGAATCAAACTTAAAGTATGAAAATCGCTTTAAAATTGAAATATACTAAAAATTGCAATGTTCAGTCACCGATAAACCATTATATTTTTTCTTAACTTTAAGTTCTGTTGATGATACATTTGTTATGTTGAGAGTGGGACAAAGAGAGAAAACAAAAAGTATGCAGAAATCCCCTTAACACAATTTTTTAAGATATTTATTAAACTTGAGTCCAGATTTAAATAATTTGTTGGATTAAGAAGTACATTTTATTCAAATTTTCAAAATAATGTAAAGCTTTTTTATATAATTATTGAATAATAACACACTCGTTAAAATTTTGTTCGAACTCAAGTGTTTAATTTGCCAATAAACTATGAAATGATCTGAATAATCTGGTTATGCCTAATGCAATTAATTATTCAAATTTCTATAATTCATTATTAAATATTTATGTTCCCATAAAGACACAGATTTTCTTTGAAAAATGTTTTGATATAAAAATATAGAAGCTTGATAACTGAACCACTTGGCAAATTTTAAGTGTTATTTTAGGCATATACATTTGCACTGTATAAATAATAAAAGATGAATAGACTATATTTAGACTCATTTGAATATATATTTAGATAGTTTACTTTTAATTATTAATTTTAGTATTTAAAAAATACAAAACACATTAAATAATGACAACCATTACAATTTATTTTAGAAAAACAATCAAAAACTATATATTGATAAATTACTGTATAGTCATATACCTAGTTACGATAAAATTGTATCATAGAATAATGCAATTATATAGGTACAATTTACAGTAAGTGTAAGGATTTTAACATTTATTACTCGCAGCCTAGTTATTTACAGGAAAATTAAGAACACAATTACATTTTATAAAGGAGAAAATCAAAAAAATCATAAGTCAAGCATTTAATTAATTTCAAATTTTTACAAAACTCGTTGTTTACTCCGTATCAAATTAACTATTAAAGACAAAGTTCTGAAAGTCTTCACAGCACTTCCCCTAGCCATTGCGAATATCATCTAACATGACCCTAAACAACAAAATCCACTCTCTGGTTTCGGAGATCTATCACACTAAATGAAAATGATTTTTTTTTGAGGGGCTGTTCACACACGTTTTTTTGTGTTCAAATTGTTATACCGCTTGGGTGTGATATCAGAAAATATTCATATTAGGTACACTATTTGGTATAAAATTTAATAAATAGGTAATTAAATAAATAAAACAAGCAAAATGACTTAAATAACTTTTAAATTCAAACCAGTTACATTCAACCTATTATATTCTACTATAATCTAATATCTTCTCAATAAATTAATTTGCAATTAATAATTTCCTTAAAGTATAATTTTGGTTTGATCAAATTGTAAGAAAATACATATATATTACATACAGTTGATAAATTTCTAAAATTTAAAAATCAAGAAAGTTTTGCATGCAATCTCTGACTTGGCAAATGTTTTTCTCAACATACCAAATATTACATTCACAATAATGATTATAATCATAATAATGTCTAAAGTTAGAGTAAAATGACCTCTTATACAATTTGAAGGTAAGATTATTATCTATTATTTTATAATATTTTAAATAAAAAATATAAGTAATTTCATTATATCTCAAATAACAGCAAATTATAAAAAATCATAAGTAAGGGGATTCAACTTTATGGATCTGCTAAGAAATCAATTTTAAACACAAATGTCAAGCATTCAAAAATATAACAAAATATCTCTGTCTTTAACCTGACGTCCACAAAGATCTTAGCATTAGAACATTAAAGGAGAAGCACTAATCTTTTATAAATGTTTCTTTACTAGATTAGAAAACCACCAAATTCATTGATAAACAGCTTACACCCCTTTCGCTTTTTGGAAAGTTAGACTTAAAAAGAAAATTGAATCGTGATCTTCTAGCTTGATCATCAAACTCAAGCTATGTGTCACTAATGGTTGGATCCTTAATCAGGCAGCCACAATAATGTTTTTATTATCAACCTTAAATATACCTACTGTGCTTGTTGTATAGATTGTATATTTCTTATAAAAAAAGTTTGTAAAAAAGGACCATTTTCAGTGTACAGTTAATATTAAAAACAATTACTGTAAATAATTTTATATAAACTGTTATTTTGATAAATTTGTCTATTTCTACTAGGATTAAAAAATGTTAAACGTTAAAAAAATGCATGAGAATATTAAAATGTAACACATAACTTGAATTTATATTTAAAACTAGGGTATTTTTAGATAAATAAGTATAAAATTAAGAAGTTCTATGGTTAACTTAATTTAAAAAATATATTTTCTTAGTCACTACATAGCTTTTGATTGTGATTCCAAATATAACCCTCAACATATTCTTTAGAAGTAACAGTTATTTTAAACATAAATAATTGACTTTTCAAAAAATAAATGTTTGAATAAAATGGCTAGGTATTTCATAATACAAAAATATTTTTCTCTTTAATTTCTGTGTCAAAAAGTGATTTATTTTAAATTTAAGCAGAGATGGTTTTGTTACTGATAAACTTAACCTATTTATAAATTTTAAATTATGATTTCAGAATGGAGTAAAAGGTTTTGGTCTAACAAAGATGTTATTTTTTTCCAGAAACCTTGTAACATATTTATACCAGCAGATCGAAAAAATCATGTATCATACAATAGTATAATTTCAACTTACAAGGTCACTTAAGCAAGTACATTATTTTATTTTTAATGTAAGATCATTAAGAAATGATATATTGATATATTTATTTCTTATTAAAATTTAACTTTACAAGCTCATAATTTATGACTCATTAACAATTGAATTGTACGTTAAATTTACACTCAATTATATTTAAAAATATTAGTTAGAATGTATTCTTAAAATTTTAATAATTTATTCATGTGATAATTAAATTTGTATAGTTATTATTAAAATATTTACAATACCCATGTAATTTTTCAATACAAATTAAATTAAAAACAAGAAGATAGACTATCTAGTTGAAAAACTTTTTACAGCCAATGGTTATCAGTAGTCAGAACTGAGTTTATTAGTTCAAGTTGTAAGAATTAATCTTCAGTATCTTCTTCTTTTTGTGTCAGTATTCCCTTCCCTTCCCTTCCCTTCCCAATAAGCAGTGATTTGTTAACCGTGTGTGCAATATATTCATTATTATAAATTATCATTGATTTAAAAACAATTATGTATATGCGATAGATTATAAAATTTTAAACCATACTTAATAAGCTATAGTGTTAATTTTTATGAAAAAAAAAAATAGATTACATACATTGGATGAACAACCAGCTTGGAATTATTGGTTTAAATAGAATTGATACAATAGATTTTATAATTTATAGATATATTGGAAAAAAATTAACATTGATTAATTAAAAATGAATAAATAATGTTTCAAGAAAGCATACAAATAATATGTAGGTGTGTGTACCTAAATATGATTTATTTTAATTTTATATAAGTATAAATGGAAGTACACTGAATTATTACTGTCTAACATAAGCATTCACTTGTATGACCTCCCATAACAATGAAATATTTTATAAATTAACAAAAATAGTAAATATTTAAAATCTATATTTTAAACATAACATAAAATAGTTAAGTTTCCAAAAAAAAAGTATAATTAAACTTTGTTCAAATACTTCAAAACATATAGAAGTACATAAGCCAACACAGACTCTACCATTTTTTTTATTAACACTTTATTTTAGTAATCATATTGTATCGATTCCATATTTGACACGGAAAAGTAAATTAAATAAAAAATCAAAATTACAATAAGCTAGTTTTTGGAAACTTAGTTAAAAAATAAATCCAAGAAAATATATATTTGAGTTGAAATATTGACTAAATTTGTAATTATTTTATTTCTGAAAATATTTGCAATTTATAGAGATTTTATAATACTTATACTAAAATATGAAATGTTTAAAAAAATATTTATTTATTATTAAACTTAAAAAATATATATTTATAACAAATTTACCAGTGAAAAAAAAGTACAGGAACATTGGGATTATTTAATTTTTAGATTTTTACCTAGGTATTGTATAACTAGGTAATACATAATAAATGGTTTACCCATCATCATAGTTTGAAAAATTGTTATCTCTACTAGTTCATAAAAATCACTTATAATTCTTATACAACAAATATTCATAAAATCACTGTTACCTTATCTTTTCGTTTAAGTAAAATAAGTCTTATTAAATTTGTTTACAGATATTAATATGTTTAACCATCAAACAAATTTAAGTCGTCTTTATTACACAATGTGTATAAACCATAAGTACATAATAATACATTTATCGTACTAGTATTAACACATACATGTAATCCTATCTAGTCACACAATGGTTTGTTGTGAGTCTATTAATAATAAAATATTATAATATTCTGTTTAAAAATTATTTTAATAAGGTAATAAGTCTTTGGAGCTATGGAGCAACCAGTGAGCAGTTTCTAGGTTGTAACTCTCCATGAAATGTTTTTTTAAATACAAATTATCAATGATTGAGTTACACAATACAATGTGATGGTACATATCTGACAAATGACTGTCATTTAGTTATTAAATTCATATAACCTATTTAGTAATGTTCATAAATGTATGAATGATCTATAATAAAATGTCTTTATATATGTATTATATTTAAATATTTGAATATGGCCACTAAGATTTAGTGTAGTTTGTGTACTCTAAATAACCATACAAAAATAAATTCTAGTTGCACCTTTAATAGATTTATAATTCCAGAGGTTTATATTAAATAAATTATACCTACCTATAGGTGTTAAAAAATGTTCTATGTTTAGTTTATATGATATAGGTAGTATATGAAGTAGCTGGATAGAATTTAGAAACAATATTTTATCAACAATTATTAGGTATAACTAGTGTTTTGTCATATCTAAGTGTGAAATATGAGATTTACTCAAAAACATTGATTATTTTCAATAATAATAGATTTTACAAAAATTGAAAAACAAATAAAAGTAATGGTGTACCTATCTTAACACTTTTATTAAAAAATAATAATGAAGTAAATAAATATAATTAAAATAAAAACTGAATATGGTCCATACTTCATATTGAAGTAAAATAAACAAATCGTTTCACACTATTAAAATAGGTACCCCCTTATAATATCTTCACTTAAATCTTAATTTATAAGTTAAATATTAAATGAGATTTGAATGCTGTAGTTTTTTTTTTTTTTTTGTTCAGTGTGAGATTAATAGATCTATGCATTTAACACATTATGTGCACTGTCTTATATTTTAAATCATTGTGTGTAGTGTGCATATTATGAAAAATTTATTCTTATCAATAGCTGTTCAATAACAGAAACATAGGTAGATATATTTTATAAGTAGTAAGTACCAAATCTTTTACTAAGATAGGTATAGGTACCTATGTAATTAAGGGCTATGATACCTACATACCTAGCAGAGTACAAATAAATTTTAATTTTCAAGACAGACTAAAATTTAAAATCAGAGAAAGTATGTACTGCCTATTAAGAACAACGAGAAATGCAAAGACGTTTTTCTTCGTTATCTATAGAAGTTAAAGGAGAATAAATTGATAGGACAGATGCAGGTCTCCACCAACACTGAGCACTACCTGTTTGAGTTCTTACTTGAAAGGAAAGTAACTATTTTTTTTTTTTGAGCTGTCTAACTCTTAGCCATAACTTAGTATTCACAGTAACACATAGACTGTACAAAAACATTTATAATGTTTGATTAATACTAAATAGGTACATCAGCTGATGTTGTTACACTGACGACCAAGGACAGCGTTCGGGTGGTCAAACAGTGTTCACATACTAACAGTGCCACGATAGGTAGTCATCGCAAGTCATAGGTACCTACAACATTTGTATTTAAAGTACAATGTACGGGAGGTTACACAACAACACCGGTCGGATAGTTACCTAAATTTCAAGGCATCGTGACGACGACGGCGTTGGTCGAGTTGCCGTTGTGCGGACTAAGAAACTCACATCGTAAACATAGTCGCAGACAATATTATAGCATTGGCCACGGGACGCGAAATTTTACGTGGTGCTGTATCGACACACGACCGAGCAGGCGAACGACGAGAACGACAGCACGTCACGACAGCAGCAGTAGCGACTAGCGTCTGAAGCGGATAGCGATTGAGCAGCGCGATAGCGTGCAGTGTGCACCACGCTGTAGACTGTAGAGCAGAGCAGACGCCGATAGCGGTCGACGGTGTCGTCGTCGTGCGTTATCTGAGACTGCGGCGGCGGTGCGGACGCGAAGCGCATTAAACGGACGACGACAGACCGACTGCTGCGCTGACGTTGGTCCAACTACCGTCTAGTACCACGACTGCTATTGCCGCTGATGCCGCTGTTGGCTGTCGCTGGCGTTCCTGTTGTTTTTGTCGCTGTACTTGGCGGCGGCGCTCGTATTGTTCGATTCATTTGCGTGCCCGCACGAAACGCCAACAATGCTATTATTATTGAATTACGTTTTCGACAATGAAACGCGACCGATGGCTTTAACAATTTTGACAAATCGAATGCTGATAGTGGAAATATAATAATAATAAAAAAAAAACCCTTGGACGCGTTATCGCGCTAAAAGACGACGGGCCCCGAGTGGGTACGGCGCGGGCGTCGGCGCGTATACTGTGTAGAAGGCAGCGGTGATTGAGTGAGAAAGACGCAGACAGCGACAAAGGCGGTGTTGGTGAGGCGCACGGTGGGTCCGAGGGAGAGACCGCGTCGGAAACGTGGGAGAGCGGGTGAGCGTGGGAGAGTGTTATTCACGATATACTTATGATAGAGAAAAGGGCTCGTGATTTGCGGCGACGGGGTGGTGAACGAAAAAGGTATAAAAATGTATATATACTATATACTCTTTACTTTGGGCCTTTACAGAGAGACACGTCGCAAGGTCGTTGTGTAAACAGAGTCTATGCGTCATAATGTTCGAAAAATGTGTTACAATAATAATATTGTTTCATAACTGAAATAATAACTATATACGTCATGCGATGTACACACCCAAATACTGAAACACGTATTTAGTATTTACCTGCCTATAATATGATTATGATATAATAATGCCTAGGTATGTTTTAGTTGTATACTGCAGGTCACAGGACTCACATATTTTGTGTATGTAATAAGTTTACTAATACGGCATACATATACAAAGTGCAGGCCACTACAAAAATTGAAAATTATTTATTCGAAAACCACCGACGCGGCGACACTGGTGTATATAGTAGATATCCAGATGACAGGTACCTATCAAATTTTCCTTGTATAAATAGAATAAAATCAATCTAATGGTTTTGAAGCGGTTATATAATAATTGTTCAATAAATAATGTATGACGAGGTGTGACACATTCAAAGGCGGAGATTGTTGTGGTAGGGGCTTACGCCTCAAACGTTTTACAATGATATTTATTTCTTCTACTTTTTTATTTTGTGTATTTATTCATTTTTGGGTAGATATACTGGTCCAAAAAAAAATAGTCTATACGCATTTTTTTGGAATGAATATGATTTTTCGAAATTCTCAATAATTTGGAAAAAACTATCAAAAATTGTATTTTTTGTGTCTAACTCTTTTCTTAAACTAGTGGTTCTCAAACTGTGGTACGCGTACCACTAGTGGTACGCGAAAGACTACATGTTGGTACATGGAAGGCCTTAAGTAACACTGGACCAGATATTTCATCGCTAAAATCAAATCTACAAATCCATGGTTCTTATTGAACATTTGTTATTTAATTCGTACCTTATAATTTTTAAACACTTATAAATTTGTATAAATAAATAAATAATTATTATATTGTAGTATTTTAGTGCATTTTTATTTAAAATAAATATATTTAACTATGTAAAGTTTGTATCCTTTTATTTGTATGATCATCAGTGGTACTCGACTGATTGATAGTATACCAAAGTTTGAGAACCGCTGTCTTAAACAATTAAGCACAAATTTGAACTGAAAACGGTAAATTTACCAAATTATTAAATGTATCTATTTCAATTATTTATAGTCGTAAATAAATAATGATCTAGATACTTGAAATTTAAACTTTTATCGACAAATATATTTAAAAATACAAACATTAAATGCAATTTCAACGCATATCAAAAATATTGTAATAATGTAGTTCTAATCAATATTTGTAAAACTTAAAACATAGCATAAAACTATGTGGTGAATCTTATTTTCGTTATTTTAGGACATTTATTTTTGAATATTATTGCATCTAAAATGGATAATTCAAATTTTGAACTGAACTAGAGACTATACTTTAAATGTTTAATTCAGTTCTAAAATGTTTAGGTTAGATAAAAATTTGAATTGAACTTTTGAGACTTTAGTAAGTACTCCGTACGTGTACAAATCAAAATTACAATTTGTAATTTTACTAATTTTATTACTCGTAGACAGTATAATTTACAAAAAGGTAATATTCTAGAACCTTAAAATATTTTATTTATTCTGTTCAGATCGGTAAGTTTTATTAACTTAACAAAAAGTTCTATAAAAAGTCTAATAGTTTAACGGTAAGATAAGTACCCCCTACTTAGAAGCAATAGACCCCCCACATAATATCTGTTTACTACCAAATACTTAAGCCCCCAAATATTTTACAGGATATCCACTATGGGCACATTATTAGACTTGATCAAACCACGTCATATTTCATTATGTCATTCATGATTTATCATAATGTAATACATATAATATACTTGCATTTTGCATAATCATAAATCGATTCCTATTACATAATAAGCATGGATATTATTACATTTTAGACGTGTCTGGCGTACATACCTACCCAAATTCTCAAAATCACGAATTAATGTTAAAAAGTAAAGCATAGTCAAGGTTTTGTGGTTGTATAACACATTATTGTTATATGTTTGTCGTTTGTGGTTTGTGGTTAAATTATAGTTGTAGCTATAATATTCTCGAATTACGCATAAAAAGATAAAAGTAAAAACAATTTATCTCTTTTTACATAAAAACAGAATTAAGTTCATACTAAAAAAAAAACCATTAGTAATAGTATATTTTTACATCGGTAATATCATGTGTAATCTACTACACGCGATGTTTAAGTATAGTATATAATAATTATTAGTAATTATATTGAACACTGAACAGTCTGAACACGTTCTGGACCGAGACGTATGTACCTACCTACCATTCGAGACCAATCAGTAAATACGCCTGCACTATAATAATGGTCGGTGCGAATCATTACAATATATTTTTATGAGGTGCTGCGTATAATACTTTAATAGTCTGAGACCGCCGGCAACATAGGCACCTACCCGTCAACCATTATAATAGTGTTCTGAATTTCTGATGTTCGTATTATTACACTGGAGTTGTATATTTGATTAAATTACGACGTGCCGATGAGAATGATTTAAGTTGATAATATTACACGATAAACGGTATTATGCGGATATTTAATACGTACCACTCGTACCAGCATTATAATATAATATATGTATTATTATAATAAGTGTATTGTGATGGCAAACGACGGAGCTGCAGGACCGAGAGACCGTGCCTTCGTGGACTACGACGACGAGTTGATTCCGCCGGGACGTGTCCGCAAAAGCCGATATTATATTCTACTGCCTGTATAATAGTAGGTATATTATTATTGTAGTATATACCGTTGGCCGTTGCCGCCGCTGTTGCTGCTGCCGCCACGGTGCACGCGCTGTGGGAACGATTTCGAAAGAAAAAAAAATGAGTGAAAAACCACTCGTACATACCTTTGTACCTACTACCTATACACTATGCGTATATTATGTTACACATAAATGAGAGCAGTTAATAATTATACGTTAAGTGCACGAAAACGAATAGGTTCTGACGACGTAATATTATATTAATGTAGGTATATTATAATATGTTTACGTACCTTTACTACCTACTATGTTTAATTATTACATTATTTTATTATAATTGTGCATATTATAGAGTAATTATATATTTTTATGGTAATTATTGTTATATAGTTATTTATAGGTATATATCGTATTTATATAATATTTATTCATTCTCCTATCAAGACTAATAAAAACGAGTATATTGCATATTATGTATATACATTATAATATTATGTACCTGCTTTATTATAATAATATTTATCATAAATTATAATGACCACACGAATAATGGTGATGTCCGAAAACGTGTATTATAAATAATATTGAATAGATATCTATATGTGTTTATATTCAGATATAAAATATGCCTATTATATGGCTAAACGTAAACGAATATATATCATATTCATAAAATACACAACACACACACAAATCAAAGTACACACTTGGGTCAAACGGTGACCTTTTAAGTTTTGGGTGTAACCCTTGTACAGTTGTACTCCACTGACTAAATATATATAGCAGGCAGCTATTATGTACACATAGCTATACATATCGCTCGTAAATATGATAAAATGCGTAATAATATAGGCGTAATCTTATATAAACGTATAAATATATATATATATATTACAACGAGATTGAACAATAACACACAAATTTAAAAAAATTTAATACACACGTATAGGTAAATACAATACGTACATGGTATTGTGGTAGTATATTATATTGATAGTTTAAACGTTATATTATGTGTTGTGGAACAATAATATAATTTACGTTTCGGAAATCAGAGTATATACCTACTTGTATATATAACTACAGGGTGATTCACCAAGCCTTTAATTTTTATTTTTTCACAATATTCTAATAATTCAAGTTTTCATTTTTGAAATTTTCAAGTAGATACGTCTTAAACTTATTTAATACAGGTATAGTGGATTTACGTCTTAAATACCATATTTACAAATACTTTTACACGATTTCGCAGATTTCGCTTTTTTTTACTGTACATTGTTATAAGTGGTGAAAATTTTAAAGAATTTCAACTTAATTTCGAATTTGAAGCTTCTGAGTTATACTTAAACTTGAGATAGGCACCTACATAAAAAAATATATACATCATACAAATTTAAAAAATCGAAGTACTTATAAATTATAATAGTATACTGCAGGCATATAAACACTCGATGAATTCCCTGAAATATCTATCATGGAAAAATTTCAATGTCACACGTTAACAGAAATCACCTGTACCTATATAGTATACTCCTAATATAATATATTAAATATTAATACAATACATAGTGTGAATACTGAATAGCATATTATATTATTAGACTCGCGTTCACAGTCCGATTCAATGCAGCAGACAGCAGTATACCTAGGTATTATAATATCATAATTATGAACATCATAATATACATTATATTCATGTGTGTGTACCTTTACTGTGTTGAGAAGTATTTATTTGAACACATGTGCAAACATACAATATACTACCCAGGACGCGTATAAATATAACATATATAATATGATATATTATGTATATTTAAGCGATACATTACCCACCATTACGGTACATTATATTTCAAGTGTTTGTTTCCTCCTGTTTTCACGCACACAGCGTATTTTGTATTTGTTTTGTTGTAAACCTCAACATTTAAATTCGTATAGGTATAAGGTAGTACCTACTGCAGTTATGCCGTTATAAATTATAATATTATATAGGTACACCTACATCGTACATATTAATATATTATTTTACGTGTGTCGTGCTGTGTGAAATATCCGTGTATTGTGACTATAAGGTGTAATACGCTGCAGAATATTAACTCCAATATAAATACGATTACCCATAATAATGAATAATATTATTACAGTACCTACATAGGTATAACGCTGAGCTGGGGCTTAAGCTTGAAACCGACTATATAATAATAGTAATAATAATATAATTATGTGTACGCGTAGCTGTAAACGTAACGATAGTGATGCATATGATAGTATGATACATATAATATATGATATATAATATTATAATGTGGGCTATGGTGTGCTCATCAGCAGTTCACCGCTCACGTATAGCATCATTGCTGCAGGGTTCCGCAAACATAAACCAAAAACAGAATTTAATGAGTGATTGACCAACGAGGTGGATGGTTTGCGTATATGCAGTGTATAGGTACACGTCGAGATGTCCGGTCAGCAAACAGAGGGCGCCCCGGAAAGCCATTAAAACGCCTCCACTCGAGAGTATAATATACATCCGATTCCACCACCCTTTGACCTATAAAATCGACCTGAGCCAGGAATAGAACCTTTATAAGATCTAAAAAATGATACGAAGAAAACGTTTACTAGAAAATTGTACATCCGTGTCGCCACATCGCTCATTCAGCCATCCTATATAACTGAATAATAATATTGTTAATTATGACACATACTTGTCACATACTCACATGACATATTATATATTATTATACTTACAATACTTACATCGTATTATACACATAGGAATATAAATCGATATTCGCGTTATAATGTGTTGTACAAATTGTACTTACACATATTAACACAGGTACAACATATAGTACAAAACTGTCACCTTAAACCGATTTATCTTAAATGTATAGCCATACAGGACACAGGTATTGTATTCAAATTATATACAGGACATAGGTACAAATAATATGTATATCCACGTCAAAATCGTAAATTATTATACATTTGTACCTATATACCCTTATAAAATGATGAATATTATATATTATGTTTGTACTTATTATGCAATGCACACAATTTGAGGTGCACGTGGGTTGGGGGAATCTAAACAAATATTAATGACACCCAGATTAATTGAAATTAAGGATTTTATTATTCAAGCTCTCCCCTCCAAAAAAACTAAGACTAAAATATTATACAATATGCCAATATCGGGCAATATGTAATACATATAATTAATGTATGATTTGATCAGTCGACGATAAAAGTTGAGTGATGTTAAAAGCAAAAATACAGATTTATAGATGGTTTTTCCTCCTTACTAATTTTAAAACTCAATATACTAGGTATCAGTGTAGGAATACATGTATGTGTTAGGGGCACCCACTGAGAGGAGCTAAAAAATCAGTGTAGAATAATGTAAATATGTGTCTACCTATATATGTATCACATACAATTAATTTTAGACCCACTGAGCTAATTTTCCGCAGGCACCCCTGATATGTGTGTCTAATAACTTTTTTTAAATTAAAGTGTTCCGAAGATTTCATACTTGTTTATAGGTATATGGGCTTTATAGTCGATATAGTTATGGATTAGATATTTTATCAGGACATGACATTATTTTTAAAGAAATTTTTAACAGATCACTTTTTAAAATGTTCACCAGTTTTTAAGACATTTTAAAAACTCAGTTAACTTTAAGGCAAATAAGTGATAAGAGGAAATTAATTTTGATTATTTTTTTCATATAATTCAGGAAATGTAATTAAAATATTGAATATTTCTGTTGTGTTGGTGCTAAGTGTTGATTTGAGGTTACTTTATCGACCATTACCTATAGTCTATCTACTATAGAAGATTAAAGGAATACAAATAGGGACTTAAAGGTCCTATTGTTTAAATATATTTTATAATATTATAATAACAGTAAGGGTACGTCAACGTTATTTATGGTTTTCTAATTTAGATAGGGTTAGACACTATGTCACTATATAATATATTATACAATATGTGATCTGTCCACTTTTCGGTATAAGAATTACAATATGTATTGACGGTGTTGTATATTTTAATTCTTGAGTGTTGATACTTATTATAATATTATAGGATTATTAATGGACTTTGTGAAATATGACCAGTGAATTGTGATAGGGTGATCTATTATATCGAGTTGGTTAATGCAAAAAGGTTTAAGATTTCAAATTATAATCAAGCTATTCATACTGCTTATAATATATTTTAACTTTATTCAAACAATTTTGAATATTTTTTATACACAAACTCGTTTTTATGTTTTACAAACCTTAGCTGTATATACATTAAATAATACTATTATTGTATGTATATATAGTTAACATAACTTATCTTGACACTTGTTTAGTTTTATTATAGTAATTAGTTAATAGCTAGTGGGTATTTTGA
This sequence comes from Myzus persicae, assembly GCF_001856785.1. Lineage (NCBI taxonomy): Eukaryota > Metazoa > Arthropoda > Insecta > Hemiptera > Aphididae > Myzus > Myzus persicae. The sequence continues at coordinate 199,836 of NW_019104089.1, read as the reverse complement.
AAGCGATAATAATCATCAATCACTTTCTTGAAGAACATAATGAGTAAATGAGTAATATACATAATAGCTACTATACCAGATACCTACTTTTTAAGTTTCAACTTCACTGTTAGGATAAATAATTATACATTATTTTTTTTTGTAAGAAAGTATATTTACAATCTTTCATCGTGTATACACTCAAATAAATACAATAAGTAATACGTAGGTTGAAGGTAAATAAAGATACACGTGGACAGCTTGGTTGAAGTGGGTGTCAATTGATACTACTTCAATTAATGATTTTTTTTAGGACTTATTTATTTTTATTAGTGAACTCTACTCGGTAGTCGGGACTCAAAAAACAAATTATATGGGCTGACTAGCTTGTATTTAATATCCAAAGACTGAACCAGTCTTGTAATTATATTTAAACAATTTAAGTTTTTATCTAATTTGTTTAAGTTTTATATAATATACCTAATAGTATGCAAATAGTAACGGATGACCGAGCTTAGCATCAGTTTTTAAAAATTATACCTATATTATTTTTGTTTGAATAAAAATATTTTATACTTATTATTTTTACATTTTTTGTATAGTATAAATAAAATACAGATGTACCTATAAGCCATTATAAAAGAATTTTATTTGTAGTGAGTTTAATAGCGTCGGAGATTTCAGATAAATTAAAGTTAGGTTGAAATCATTCAAGTCGTCTGAACGTTTGAGAAAAGAGAGTTTCGTCATCAACATCTTGTTGCAGTGGCGTATACAAGGGGGGTGTTTGGTGGATATGATAACCCCCTTGAGCCGTATCATATATTACATTATTATTATATATCATATATTACAATATACATTATACAGTTTTATTCTAATAATATTGATCAAGAAGTTATTGAAACAGAGGTAAAGTTGTGGCGTACACATTTGGAAAAACTAAGCATAAAAAGTGTTCTTGACGCTCTTGATAAGTGCAATAAAGACCTATTTCCAAATGTTTTTTAAGCTCCTTCAAATATTTGCAACATTGCCTGTCACATCATGTGAACCTGAAAGAAGTTTTTCTACATTAAAACGAATAAAAACATATCTTAGAAATTCTATTGGAAAGTTTAGACTTAATGGATTAGCATCTTTAAATATTCATCGTGAAGTCGAAGTAACAGTAGAAGAAGTAATATAAAATATGTCATTCAATCAAAAACAAACGGATTTTATTTTATAATATATTATTTTTTTTTCATTATTATCTATTGACCATACCATACAAACACTATGTATACATAATAATTAATTAAAATAAAAGTTTTAGTTTGTACATATTATAATATATAATATTAAATGTTTATAATTAACACCCCCCTTCAGAAAATCCTAGCTACGCCACTGTCTTGTTGATGATTATTTCGTACATTATAATTAGAATAGTCAGTATTATTTAATGTTGCTTTCTACAGTTTATTAAGAGAGTCTGAATGTGACGAGAATTTTTTGTGGTGTTAGATACGTAAATATAAAACAGAAACGAAAAATGAAAATTGTCCTTGGTTGTTACTTGTTAACACGTTTACTGCCAGCCTATTTTATGTGGCAGCAGGCGCGTTGCCGACTATAGTGACTACCTACCTACCTCTCACCTCTGAATTTTCGGTATACCTACCATCAATTACGTGTTGACGTAATGTACCCATTTCGTGTATATACTATATTTTTACTAAACTATAATAAAAAAATTGTTTAAGTACTACGTGTTTAATATTTTTTAATTATTTATTTTACTCCATCGACTTTTTATTTCACTTTATAGAAACGCATTTTTCCAATATTTTATGTTCTTTAGATTAACCACTTGATACCAATATATAAGATTAAAATTGTTCAACATTTTAAACAAATCTCAAAAATATGCATTTTTGAGGAGATGAAACCTTGATCAATGAATGCCCTATCAAAAATAGCTAGTTACAAAATTCTGAATAAATCCATGGGACCAATTTGAGGAAAAATGTATTGCCACTACAGTATTGTACACGCACATTCAGTTATTGTTAGGTCAATATGCCTATATAATAGGAGTATAGGATACCTGGATACTAATAAATATATATACTATATTAATACATTTAGGTACATAAATAAATAAATACATACATACATACATACATACATACATACATACATACATACATACATACATACATACATACATACATACATACATACATACATAAATACATACATACATACATACATACGTCATACATACATTTAGGTACACCTGTAATGCATAAAAAAAATATCTTTTGTTTGACTAAATTTAATACATATAATATATTGACGTTGTTTATAACTATAAATACAGAATAATTTGATAAAAGTATTAATACAAAGTTTACTTTTTGATTAGGTATGGGACTTCATTGGGTATTTAATTCTTTAACTATCATATGCTAAATTTCAAACAATTTCACTGGAAAAATCATAAATAAGTTTGTATTTGCATAAAATGGATTTGGAGCTTACCTATAGGTAATAATATAAATGATATATAACTATACCTATAGCTTATAAGTTAGTTGAACTAAAAAAATATGCAAATACAATAACTTTCAATAATCTCTAGCCAGTTGTCATCAACATAACCATTCCGTTTTGAATCCCCATGATAGTTGTCACTGGTGGAAAGATGAGGGAGAGGAAAGACTAAAATTACACTACACAAATTTAACCGAAAAAATATTATTGTTATTTTAATTATGTGATGGTAACCATATTTTATTACTAATACAGTTTTACATTAGCTATTAAATTAAATAATAATTATAGTCCATATACACTTAAGATTTAAGTGCTGAGTTGCCACTTGCGACTTGCCACACTATTTGTAGCATTAATCATTTTATTTGTCGTTACCATTGGTAAAAAATATTAAATAATTATTTAAGTATAAGTACAGGTGATATTATTAAAAATATATTTTTTAGTTGGCTATGTTTAGTATAATTTAGCACAAACCTAACATCAATAATATATTTTAAGGTGATTTTTGGAAACCTTCCAGTCATCTACATTAAATTTTGGCCAACTATAATATATTTCCACAAACTCAATTTAACCCGATCAATTACCTATCGAAATGGTATCTAGGTTCTGTATATATTTTAGGTCATGGTTATTTATATTTTTAGTAAAACTAATAAAAAGCTAATTTTATTTACTACTAGTGGATAGTTTATTTTGTTCAATTCAATAAGTATTCAATATTTTTACGAAATTTTAGTTAGGTATATTTTCTACCATATTACCCGAGGGCTATACATTTTAAATTTGCGTTGTAGATGTTTAAATATAGATAATAAATTTACCTTAATAGCTAGTTTATTAGAGTAACGTTCAATAAAAATCAACTTGAAACTTTATTATTTGTGAAGGGGGTTAGGATGGTTATTAATGGGAATATACAAAATTACGTACCATTGGACTTGTTCTAAGACTGTAATATCAATGCTAATGCGATTTTTAAAAACATTTTCTGTTGTTTTTAATAAAACATAATTTTGTTTTTTTCAAATCATATTTCTATAAATGTCTATACAAAATTAAAAACATGATTACATGTTTACCTTAGTTGACACTTCGAAAAGTGATTACTGTTCAGTACTCAGGTATATCCGGACACGCCCTGCAGTGCGTATATATATATATATTATTTTTATTATGTTCAATGTTAATATTGAACTTTTCGTCTGAGCAATGTAATATAATAAATTGTACAATTATTTATAATACCAATACCAAAATAAAGAAACATAATAGCTTATCATAGTCACTAACAATAGCCCTTTCAGAAATATGCACAAATCACTCAACCACTGATCTATATCTACAAGATATGTAGACTATTATGGTTCGCTGTACACACTATAAATACAGGGTGAAACAGAAATAACTGATGAAAAATGCAATAACATTTGTTATAATCAATAACAAATTTCATGTATTTTAGTTTCTTTTATATAATTTATGAACACTTGTGCTATATTTATAGAATACATTTTTCATTTTTATTTCTTGAAACTAAAAATAAAAATGTAAAAATTTGATTCAAAATTCATGTTGAAAAATTTTAAAATAGCTAATTTGTACATCTGATTATAAGAACAATTTTGATAGAAGAAACATTTATCTAAGTCAAATAGTTTATTTTTAAATATCAATATTTAGGTTATAAGGTTATTAACTAACATCATTTTTTTATTTTGTCAGATCTTTCTGTTATACTCTGTATAGTGAGTGTATACTATATGTAATATTTTATGTGCTTTATATTATATTTAATATGCTGAATAAACCTTCAATATCATATACAAATCTTTGGCGTAGACATAGGGAGATATGAGAGATGGATCCCCTCCATGACCTTTTTTTAGATTCTGAGCGGAGTGATGAATGTATCGATTTTACAATGATGTGCGTTTATTTCTGTCATCACCTTTTGGGGGCAGTAAAAATGTTTCAAATTTTCTTCTTTAGCATGTCTTCTGATAGGAAAGTGAATCTAGTTGGTAATTTACGGGGGTCATAAATAAAAAAATTTAAAAAATCAGAATTTAAATAATTTCATTATTAAACGAAGAAATTTCGTTGACCATGTTTGTTTCTTGGTGATCACACTGTATAAAAAAATAATATCCTATGGAAATAGATTAATACCTAATTAATAAACTATAATATATAAGTTTATTAGGTATGTAAATTAAAAACAGAACTAACAATTCAAAAAAATTATATCATTTTTTGTAATGCCAAAATTAGTTTAATGTACTTGTAGTATTGGTTCTAAATATTTGTGGTTGTATGATTGGTGATATTTAGATTACACAGCATACAATTTTAATTTAATAAAAACTTTATTATTACACATTTTTGGGTTTGTAAGTTACGATAAATGTTTGCACTCACGTAAGTTTCTACCAAGAACCGATTATAGAGCTACTTGCTACCACTATTCACGGACTATAAGTATGTTTTCCACTATTTTTTGATATTTGGATAAATATTCGTCTTGATTCCAATCTTGATATTATAATATCCCTCACTCCTCAGTGAATCAAAGTACAAACTACTATACCTACCTGCAGTCAGCATATTAATATCAATGATATAGACGACACACTTTTCAATGGGTAATATAATATGTGTTTAGATATCATATCATCCGATATTACGATGTAGATCGTCAAGTGTGCATCAATAAGTTACTATACAGTTTACGGTCCCCTGACTCAGCTAGACTAGACGTTATTGTGCCTTAAATTGAATTTAATGTATACCTACCTATATTTGTATGCATCCCACAGCTCCCTCTATGAAGATCAGTGGCGGCGTGAACTATTTTAATTTATGAGGCAAGTATAAATGCTCGACCACCACCACCTAAATTTTTTCACACGGACTCGTGGGGGCTTTGCCCCCACACCCCCAAATTCTCAATTCTACGACAGTAATATACTTTGTCATGTTAATATCAGAAATATAATAAAATTACTTATAATATATAAGTAACAATAAATTGTCCCTCAATAAATCTGATGTTGCTGCAAAAGTATCAATGGCCAAATTATAATCTATGTTTATATCTCTTTCGCAATTTAAAATCATCAAACTTTCTAATCGGTCTTCGCTTGTAGTTAATCTCAACCGTGACTTTATCAGTTTTACCTACCATTGAAGATCAATTTGAACCATCAACAAAAATTTGACCATCATCATTAAGAACTTATCATTGAAGTAATACATCAGCAAAGCAGTAATATCGATCATTGAACTCAACCCAAATATCCAATATGGATATCTCTCAAGTTAGGAATAATTGTTTATGTAAAAGAAAAGAATTTATTATAAACAATAAATTCATCGATAAAATGTAGATATATACGTGTAGTGTGTGCCTGCAGTCCTGTACATATTATATATCATCTGTGATATATTTTTATTAGGTATATACTATAACTATATAGACATATAGTATATATACATTATACATTATCATTTATCATATAATAGTAGATACTGGTATACCTAATATAATATAAAACCTTTTCAATTTTTAACGTTGAAAATGTAATTCTAGGTTATCCATAAGTTGTTCCTTCAACAATCTAAACATCTGAAAAAACACGTATACACAATTTTTTAGACATTTCAAGTCAAATGACTATAAAATTGGATATTTTAACCAAAAATACGATTGTTGTGGTACCTATTCACTGTAGATTTTTTCTCGTAGAGTTACTCTAGATTTAGTCTAGAGGTGTACACAACATATAGAGCGCTTTAGCGGTTGCCTCTCTAGGATCTAGGTAGACCAACTAGATTAGACGAAAATCTTCAATGTATACGGAGATAGACACTATAGCTTGATCAGTCTAGATCTATTTGTTCAGTTGAATAGACCAAATAGAGCACGTGGAAATATTTGAACGATTTTTTCGATATTGTTTTGATGAATATTTAATATAATAATACATTTTTATACATTTGTAGTAATATGCACGTGATAATTATTTCTAAAAGATTCTGGTAATCATTTTTGGACATTCGTATGAAATTTTCATACGAAGTGGTCTTGGTATTTTCTACACTCATTTCTTTCAGTAACTTTGCGTCATCTCTTTTTGATATCAGATTTCTCACCCACAACCTCTTCGTTTTTTTCGATTGTATTTCCTGTTTTTTTTTAATCAAACTATACACTATAATTGCAGCTGCAACGCGTTTGCGGTCCGACATTTTTCGTACAAAGAAAACGAACTAATAGCCAAAATGCTATCTCTAGAACTATCTAGACTATCAAGTTGTTTGACTAATGTACATGAGCCGTAGACTTATCTAGGTACATTTGATCTACGACTGTTCTAATTAGAGCACATTTCATTCTAGTGTAAACAGTAAACACACTTAGAGTAGTGCAGTCTAGCTAGAGCGATCTAAATCTAGTTGTATTTATCTTTACAGTGTACAGGCACCTTTATATTTTGTTTTAATTCAAAAGTTGTTAGTTGTTGTGTTTGGAACTTTTTGCCAGTATGCACATTATTGATTACTTTACTGAATTTAGTTTTTAAAATATTTAGATTAATAGTAAACTATTTATACCTACCATGAACTTATTCATACCGTTCTATGGTTAGTCGGTATTGTTAATTAGCAGATATAAGTTCCTAATATTATAGTTTATTATTATTTTATTATATATTTATACTTGCGATTTGTTATTGGAAACAGTTTATAGTTCAACCTACAGTAACACTTATTCACTTATAAGCTTTAGCATTATAAGTATGTTAATATGATTTAATAAAAATATATTCTTAGAAATATGGACTGTCTCTGCTGGAAACTGCTGTATCTTATGCAATCGTGGTTTTTATTTAAATCAAATTTAACACATCCATAATAACTATCAATATTACAGTAATAAAGTGTAATTTTCAATGACAAGTTACACGTCTTGAAAGAATCTTTTATTTCTACAGCAGAACGACTTCCTCGGTTTTTTTTCTTTTAATTTATAATAGTATTTATATTAAAGTACTTAAATACATTTTTTCACCTTTTAAAATTTGATATACCTGCTATTTATTTTGTTTTGATAATTTCAAGGTTGTCATTTGTATATATATGCATTATACATATATATTATAGTGAAATTGCAGGGTCAAAAATCATAAAATTACTACTGTACCTAACACTTGCTATATAAATGACCATTTTAAATTTACAAATACCCTATCAATAAAAAAATGTAATTGAAATTTTGATTTCTGATTAAGTTGACATTTGACACGCGCTCATTATTGTGGGGCCTCAGGGTCGGTGCGCAATTATAGCCCACATTTTATATAGGGCATAACTCACATACTATGTTATTCAACTACGCAACTATTATCATTAAATTATTTGAATGATTCATAATGCAAAAGTTCTTTTGCCATAAAACATTTACTAAATCTCAAGTACCTACCGTACTACCTCAGAACAAACTACCGGTACTACCGCGGTCAGTACTGTGTAATAATTATTTACTCACCATGTATACAAGGTGACAGATGTAACAAAAAGACCTGACAAATGAAGAAATAAAATATGTTTTTCTAATTAATATAACATTTTTTTTATGTTTAATTTATACTTTATAGATGCTTGTGTTACGAGTGCAGTATACATTTTATTATTTGTATTTTTTAATAGGTATATCGATACTGAATATTTTAAATTTTAAGTTGTATTACATTTTTTTGGAAAAATTCTAAATAGCCAATTTGCAAATCTAATTTTTAGACAGATTTTTATGATAAAAACGTTTATTTAAGTCAAGTAATTAATAATTTTTATTATTTTTATGTCTTCTAATACCTATAGATTGTAAATTCGACTTGGAATTAAAAAAAAAAAATGTTTATCATATCATTATATCAATAAACAATTTATAGGTTAAGTAAATTAATATGAAACTTAATAACTTTCCTTCACAATATTTTTTTGGGGAATTTCCTGACAAAAGTAAATATTTCTTAAATTATTTAGCATCCATATAACATTTGTCCTACGCGTTTAACTAGTCTACATTTTTATTTTTATTTGTCAGGTGTTTCTGATACACTCTGTATATTGTCTGTCGTCTGTGGATGATATTTTATTAGTCATCGACCACCGTGTGTGTCATTTGCTTTCGATTACAAACCTGAATCATGATGAACAATGGGCATAATAAGTTACGTGTACCTACATGCTGCTTTAAAAAAATCCTAGAACATAAGACGAAAAATAATCAAACCACATATTTATTAATTATTGGCACATTAAATACAAATATTAGATTAGGCGATTGTTATTTCTGACCTTGTCACCTTGATGGAAATCTGAAATTATCCAAAGGTAAATAAATAGATTACATTTTTTTGTTACTAGATATTAACATTTAACACTATTAACTAATTTACTAATAGGTACTGAAAAACTGCATAGGTACAGTAAGAACTAGGTACCTATCTATATAATATAATTAGGTATAATATATTAATATACCTCATACTAGTCATACCTATACCTATATAATGCCTAATATGTTTACGACATGCATGTAATATGCGTACAATCAGTACTGTACAGTAGATCGTGTCTATAGAAGAGTCTACACTGTATCTAATGGTTAAAAACTTAAAAGCTTAAATTTGAATTTATTGATGTAAAATAATTATATACGAAAAATGATTCTGAGTGAAGACTGTTACCCTATCAATATTACTAAATACTAAGTACATGTTATAATATTGGTATTGCTTTAAAGTAAATTATTTTAATATTAAACATAAATAATAGTTTAATACATTTTCAAATCTTTGATATAAAAATTAATTTTTTTTATGAATTCCTATTTAATAACTCAAAATCATTTGCACATTTTTGTGATTTTAACGAATTTTGTCAAAATACTAACTTTATGTGCTCATAAAAATTATTTTGACTAAGTTTTTTATTACTGGGATTCGATAGCCGATACTGTGGTGTTCTATCTTTGTCTAATATACGCGTGATATAGAATTTTAGACGAGTTCTTTGCCAAACGTAGTACGTACCGATTGATATAGTAAAGTGATAAGAATTCTGAAAACAGATTTTAATTTGTTGTCAAGTCTATAATGGGATCAAATTTCCCACATATTTGATTTTTGATTTGAACTTCTCCAAAAATTGAAATATGAACAATTTTAATTACTCTTTTTTAATATAACGTTTTTTGGAAATCATTGAATAATATCAAAAATTCAAATCTGTTTTTAGAATTTTTATCACTTCATTAAATCAATTTGCAAAACCACGTCAAAAATCCTTTGTCGTGCTTTTGTTAGGCATAAACTGAAAATCACGATATCGAATCCCCTTCATTTCTACTAACTAAAACTATTATGATGAGGAACTCCGAACCTTGTAATACATTTTCAAGTTTCTTGACCAAGTGAAAAATTTTTATGGACAATAATTTAAAAGAATAACTTTTACAAATCGAAATTTTTTTATCGATTTAAATAGTTTAAAAAGAGTCAAAATATTTTGAAAATTTCATATATCAACATTTTTTTTAGAGTTATAAAGAATAAAATCAATTTTTTCAAAAAATAAAAAATGTTTTGATTTTTCACGACACGTCTTTCCTACTAAAACAACTGAACTAACTGAAGCAGAAAATCTAATCATTTATACAGGCTCCAAAAGGGGATGAATAACACAAAAAAAAATATTCACGAAATATTCATAAATAAAATTAATTTATAAAACCAATAATAATATGTATATTGCATACTTATTATAAACTTCATCATAATATAAATTATTTAATGCATAAACTCATGGATATTAATTAATTTCCTATAAATAGTCCAATATTACAACCTAACAAAACTACTTTCGGAATAGTTTCACGAATAAAATTATTCATTTGCCTTTTTAATAAATATTAAAAATAATAATATACATAGGTAGGCACCTAATAACATTATTTGTACAATAATGAGATAATAAGTATAACAAATAACTTATCTATACCATATTAACATTCATACTGGCATTTTTGCAATAACTTTAATAATAAATACTTGTATCAATATGACCTAGGTACTTTAATTATCAAACAATTGTTTTTTGTATAATTTATGTTGTGCAATGATAACAATAAAATATTATTACTTTTAATAATCTGTTCATCATGATCGCTTTGGATTTAAACAATACTTATCAATATACCTACTTATCAATACTTTGTACAGCCTTATAGGCAGTAAGTTATATTACTAATTACTATAGATATATGTACTAAATAATAAATACTAATAATTACATTAATATGTATTCTCCTATAGAAAACGGTATAAGTATATTGACAATTTGACACGTTTTACTGAATAGTACAATAGTAGACTGTGTCTAATTGGCAACTGACCAGCTGTTGTCTTGAAGAGCATAATCAGTTTTTATAATATTTTATTTATTTTAGTTGTTTACAAATATACAAGTAACACAAGTAATATTTATGAACAACATACATTTTAAGTCTTATAATAAAAATATTTAAATAGGTAAAGCTTTACCAATTAACAGAAAACCTATAATCGTATGTATAATAATATAGTAAGCCATCTTGAATACCTTACCTACTGACCACTAGTTTATTTAAATTTGTAATAACATATTTTATTCGTTTTGTGTTTTACATAAATAAACAAATATGCATAGTGCATACATTCTTGGATATAAGCCACGATTTAAAATTAAAATAGAACATAGATTAAAACTAAAATTGTTGACAAGACATATTTATAATTTAGACATTACAAAATATGTCAAATAAATTAATGTTACTTCAATCTGGCAGTTGGCACCTACCTTTTTAAATGTTATTTCTAAAAAATCATTAATATATAGTTTGATTTTAATATTATTGATTTATTCCAGTTAATTTAAAATTTTACCAAATATTATTGTGTCTGCTATTTAAATTCAAGCTAGCTTCAAATAGATTATCTGACAGCTAAATATACAAATTAGCAGACGATTGTAATAACGGCACTTAAATTGTAAAACATAATAAACAACTTAAAACGACTAACTATAAATGGCTATAATAGCTGGTAGTATAATACTTTGAAAGTTAAAAACGAATGCCTATTCTACTATTGAATACAAATTGCGTGTACTGCAGAGACAGACGTATACTATTTTAAACTTAATGGTTAGTGAAATTATATTATATTATTTAGGTACAATGAATAATGATGAGTATGACGATCGACGACAATATGACATAATGATAGAATGACAAAGAATATGGGTGCACCGGTCGAAGAACCCATCTACAAACATAGAGCAGTAGAGCACTCATTCTGATTTAGTCATTAGGACTTTAATAATTTAATAATTTAAAATAATTAGTTACCTAAGTAAAGTTATATATTTGTTTTTAAGTTGAAGAAACTTTTATTTCTGTTATAAATTATTATCAAAATGACTCTCACCTGCTGCCTGCATGCTTTACTTATTGATTCGCGGACGCTGCAGGTTAATTACATTAATACACGTAACTATAGATACCTATAGGTATCAATACAAAATAAAAGCTCTACTGTATATTATTATATTGAGTTAAGTATAGATAATTTTCTATTTTTGAAATAAACTTTAAATTGTACATTCTCGTGAAAAATCATAGCATATGAAAAACGATTCTGAGCGGAGACGGCAGGTACTTATAAGTATATTTTAATATATATTAATACACTATTAGGTACTAATTTATTTTTCTATTACCAATACAATAAATTAAATTTATTCACTAATTTTTGCCAAAAACAAATCACATATAATATTATATTATTATGTAATAATATAAAAAATTATAGTATTATTATTTGATATAAGATTACTAGTTAGAAGTTGAATTTACACACATGTTATAAGTGAATACCGACTTACCGCAGTCCGCAGATCTAACTTAAAATCAATCTATAAATGTTTTAAAAACTATATTATTTAAAGTAAGTAGTAAGTACTAAGTAGTAAGTTTTATATATACGTATATAAAAGCTAAATCTCTGCAATTAATATTTTTAGGACCATAACAATAAATAACTATAAATAAAATCATTATTTTTCATTTGAATATTCTATTTCATCGAAATTTGAATTTGAAATTATTATAAAAAATATTACCTATAGTAAGTACCTAACTACTTTTGTATTTTTAGATTTTTATTTTTTTATGTGAACTACTAATTAGTAACTACGAGGTTTTAAACCTTATAGCTATTAAAATTGAATTTATAAGTTTAGTTATACATTTATAACTTCAAAATAATTTTCAATTTTCGTGATTTTGAAAAATTTCGTTTGAACTTTAAATACTTATTATAAAAATCGTGACTGTGTTTCTGATACTTTTTGATGTGCACTAATTTATTAATTATACCGTATAGGTTGAACATACAAGGTTTCTCATTGGTTGTTTTAATAGCAGTTGAACCATATTAAAGATACATATTATTCATAATATAAAAATTTTTTAAGCGTTTTGAGTTCAATTTTTGATAACATTTGGTATTTATAAAAAAAAAGACGATTTTTCTTCTAATGTTAGTTATACCTATACTCTGTATACTTTTTTACTAATTGAATCTGCAGATTAGTAATTCGTCATTACGCTTATGGTTAACAATAATTTAATAATATTTTTGAATATTTAGCCAAATTTTAATCTGTTTATACACCATGGTATACTTGCCTATTTCCACATAAAGTATATATCAATATTGACCTAAAATTTATTGCATTGGTTACAGACATTTTTTATTGATTATTATCAATAATTAATTATATTATAGAATAATATATATATGATATTTTTTTTATCAAGAACTAATTCAACCTTCTAGTAACCTGATTTTATAATAGACCTCGGCATCCTGGAATCCACAAACAATGGGATGAAAAAAAAGAAGTTCAGTTGCAACCTAACCTACCTTTAACTTCTAGGTACTTAAACCTAATATAAATTTAAATTGTATTGTTCATTTGTTCCGCTGTGTGACCGAGTGTCTATGATATTGTTACATATAGGTTTTAGATGTGGATAGGTACCTACAATTAGTAATCACTATTATTAATTATGATATTAGTATAATCAATAAAAAATATTAAAATTTGATTTATCCTTCTTCCCCTACCCTCCCGCCACAATCAAAAACCACTCCCACAATACCACTTGGTTTGACCGCCACTAATCGACACGCACTATTTATGTTTTATTTGGTACCTATTTTAAATTTAGTTAGGTAATTGAATGCTGTAGTGCAGTACAATAATATTTGTAATTTGTGTATAACTGTGTGTCTCGCTTTGAAAATAAATTAAAACTTAAAAGGTTCTTAGACACTTAATAAGTATTACTAAAATAGTTACATATATTGTATGACTATGTAGTTATATAATCGCATATTATACGAAGCAGCTAATTCAAGGACGTAAAGCATCTAAGCCAGGGAAAAAGTTGAAACAAAAAAAAATTGTCACTTATAAAATTGTTAAAGTAAGAATTAATAAATTGTACTATTATTTGTAATTTCAAGTAGGTATATATAAATGAAAAATATTTGTAGACAAAAAAAGTGAATATAAATAATATAAGAAAAAACCAAATTTTATTATGTGTATTGATCAAATAAGACGTCTTTTTATTATTTGTTTGACATACTCGTAATTGGTAAAAAAAAAAAACTGTTGTTTTAGAATTTGTATATTTGTATGCTTTAATTTAATTTAATTTAAATTTTTTAAATACTTGATAATATTTTGAGCACTGAACAAATGTTTGGAAAAATGGTAGCAATTTAAACTAGACGCTCAGTTGTTATGAAACGCAGTGACTTATTATTATTTATTACTGACCTACTTCAAATATAATATTCCAACGTACAATTTACAACTTACAATTCACAACATACTAAAACTGTATGTAACTAAAGATTAAAGGTTTATACTAAAGTATAGGCAAAAAAAAAAAACTATAGTATAATATATAATAAATAATATTTATATAATATGTGGTGTCGTGGTTGTAATGTGAACATATTTTAGCATATTATAAAGTACTCCTACTTATAGCACTATATATATGATTATAATTTATATTATATGGTGCTTCCCTGCAGTGATAATAATTTCACCCAGTATAGTGGATTTAAGAAATTCTTCAATATTTAAATTTTTTTTTTTTATCATAAAGGCCACTAGTAAAATTATGATAGCTTGACAATTACATAAATATTTAAATTTAATTTTGGTTTCTACAAGAAAATGTCATAAAGTTTGTGTTGGTATTTGAAAGGGTCAAAAGTAGAAAATTGAAAAAAAGTATAAAACGAGAATATATATAGACCTACTTTTCAAAATATTTGAATTATTTAATGTTTACAGTTATTCATTTTTGAGTTACACCAAAAAAACAAAACCGATTTCGTTAAAAACAAGTTCTGCAAATTTTGTTTTTGTTTTCCCCATTTATTGAGGAAGATATTAGGAATTTTCAATTTTTACCTCTCAGCTTGGCGAAACCAGGTATAAAAGATAATAGGAGCCCTTAAAAAAATTTAATCAAAATATGATGCATCGGGGGCGAAATTCTCTTCCCCACGGCTATCACAAAATAATTACTTAAAATAATAACAAATAATACGTACATATTATACATCTATAAGGTATAACATACTATATTAATAAATGAAAAAAAAAATTGAGTACTATTATAGAAATTATAAAGTAGGAAATAAAGTAAAAATTATGATTTATACATATTAAGATATATTTTTATACTTTTATTGTTAGCAAAAAAATGTTCTAATACAGTGCCACTGTCCACTGTGCATAATATTAGTTAAATATTTGTCTATACTAATAATGCTAAGTTTGTAAGTCGATCATGTGACATTGTCGGACGTGGCCAATCTTTTACTCGTCGCATAGCAGATAACGCTCTTTCACAAATATCACTGCTACCTAATAGAGACTGACGACTGTATAAACTATATTCAACAATTTATATATAGGTATCTGGAACGGTGTTAGTGACTACAATACTTTAGTCATTTTTAGAGGTGTTAATATTCGACTATCAATAGATTGTTTTAAGTTTTTTAAGTTTGTTTGCAACCATAATTTCTGAATTCAAACTTTCCATATCAAAATTCAGTAAATTCTATGCAAAAATAAAAAAGTATTACTAAAATACTAATTTTTCATTATTCATTAATGTTTCATTTAAAACATATTAACCGATGTATATTAAATTGGTTTTTTAATGTGAGGCTTTTTGAATAGTTGAATATCAAAAAACTATTAACACTACTAGCCTTATTTTGAGGTATTAAGATAATAAGATGTTTCCGTAATTTACGTTGTTCGTAGGTACATATTTGAGCTTCTTCAAATGTAGATGCTTTAATATTGGCATCAAAGCATAGGCGTAGAGTGATGAATTTATATAGGATGGCTGTATTCTATTATATTTCTGGTACCCAACATAAAATATTCTAAAAATATAAAAAATTTACAGGTGGGGGAGGGTAAACAATATTCCATAGCCCCCCTAACCCCCCTCCATTCTATACCTATGCATCAAGGGGAAATTCCAGGAAAACATTTTAAATATTACATATTCCCCAAGATATAATCAAAATAGACAAATCGTAGGCAATATTATATGTTCATGTAATATATTTTGTGATATAAGTGGGTATCAAACACTCACGTATTATAGGTATGTGAACTGTGATGTAATAGCCTAAGGGCTATGACTCAAATATAAATATAGACAATACGTCTGTACAGTTATTCCTGCTTATTTATATTATGTTCTATGTAGGTACCCACTAACCCACTAGTTCATTTTCTTTATTAGGTAATGAGTATAGACAAATAGGTAATAATTTTATCTACGATTTGTTTATTGCTATAACCATTAAAACTCATGTCTACTGAAATAAGTAAGGGCAAGGTTCATATTATCAAGGATGGCATTTTCAAAATTGAGTCATTCCATCACTGTGTAAAGTACCTTATCCATCTTCAAGATTTGACATTAGTCGAGAATCTGTTTATAATTTTCCTATTGACATATTCATTCAGATTCTTTGATCTTCAGAAACCCAATTTTCTTTTTATTTATACATTGCTTAAAAAGCGATTCATACATAATATTTGTAAGTAACCACGAATAAAGTTGAAATAGACTATGTCGTTGTTTGAGTTTGATCGTAATTTAAGATTAATGCCACCAAGGCATCAACATTATTTTTCGAATACCGTAGTACCTAATGGTAAATAATAAATATATGTGTTGGCCGCTATATGGCACTACGGATAATAATAGATAATTATATATAATGCCTTAGTCGTGCTCCTGGGCATAATGTTATAGACAATACCTGTACGGGTCACTGGTGCCTAGTGGTTGGTAGTCTAACATAAGTTACATAACTACATAAGTAAATATTCTAATCGGCCCTAATTATTTTAATTCATATTTTTATCAAAATCCCGCCATTTAGGCAACCCATGATTATTATCTATGGTGTATAACACTGAACCATAGAGTTACTCTATGCACTGAACACTATAACCTAACTTTTTGTGCAGTGTATCACTGATATTACAGGAGTACGTGTTTCTTTTATCATCACACAACCTATTATTATTATTTTTATCTTAATTTGTGTCTCCATTGAATCGTATTTTACGGCTGCTGCATTCGTTTATCTAACAATTCAGAATTTATATTTTAACTTGTTCAAATTATAGTGCTAGGCCGTGAATTGTGCTATACAGTCATGGCGAACAGTAAAAGTGCAGATACAAGCGATGTATTCCAAGAATTAGACGTAGACCGATTGGAAGTAAACGTAATCGAGAGTTTGTGCTTTAGTTGTGGAAAGAATGTGAGTATAATGTTCGAATTATTCATCTTTGTTACTTTTTTTATAATCTAATCTACATACACTATTACCTATTGTTTGTAAAATTATTTGATTATTGGTATCGTAGCTAGCGGAGTTTTTGATGTTGATAACGATAGTTTTATAAAACTAGAGTTGTTGTATCTATTGGTTTGGACAAGACTGTATGTCTGTACCAGTTTTTGAATTATCGTCCCATTATAGTGTTTGTTTTGGGAGAGAAAATTGCCCTGGACTTCAACTTCGATTATTTATTTTAACATTTTATATTTTACTATTAACATTTCTACTAAAAAAACATTGTTTTGATAAATTATTGAATAATCAGTTGCTTACTTGGTTTATTAGCATACATTTATCATACATTTATTTTCCTGGTTTGGTAACTACAGTCTACAATTATTGGCTTGTGCATTTATTGTTTTCTTGTTCCCTCATATATTGCAAATTGATAATTATGTTGGTTCAGATTGCTCATTTCAGTTTGTAATATTGAGTTAGTTTTTGGTTTATTTCCTTATAAACATTTTTTGTAGAGTTCTGATCATTGTGCGTAGTACCATTGATTTTATAATATACAGATAAGCCACTACATAAGAGTTTTCGGGGACTAAAAACACACTGTCAGCCACTTGGCTTGCTGCACCTGTTTACATCGCGCTTATTGCAAACAGATGCAGCAAACCTTGTGGCTGACAGTGTGTTTTTAGTCCCCGAAAATTCTTATGTGGTGGCTTATCAGTATATTATAAAATCAATGATAGTACCTATTCCAGTTGGGTATAAAAAAAATGTGGAAACGGTTGGTTTATTGCGGAAGAATAGTAGAATTTTCCTAATAAAAATTATGCAAAATACGCTTTCCCTGGTTAAAGTAAAAAAAAAATACGGCTACACTAATAAATCATTAACACAAATGAATATTTTAATTTTAAGGTATTTGTCTATAATATTTCTATAATTAAGTAAATTATTTTTATTTATATTAAATGCTAAATGGTATCATTTGATTTACATGTTTAGTGGCCCCTCAGTATTCGCACAGTATACGCTTAATAGTCAAGTAAAAAAGTGTATAAAACATAATTTAATTAAAAAAGACAATCTGTTATAATCGGCTTTGTAGTCAAAATAACAGAAAAATACCAGTTAATGTTAACATTATGTCAAAAGAACTAAACAAAATAATGATAAAAGTATTTATAAATGCTGTAGGTACTTAGTGTATATATGGTTCTTTAGCTATTTACAATTTACAATTTAACATATTACATAATAACATAATAATAACATATTTATGCCCATTTCCCATTTATAAACAACTCATATCATTTTAAGAAAATTTCTATAGTCAGTTACTAAGTTCAAATTGATAATAAGTATAGATATTTAATAATATTAACCATTGCAACAATACCTCTGATGTAAAAAACAGTAAGAAAAGATTTTAAAACAAATGTATTTACAAATCTGGTATGTGGACATTTTGAAAAATAATGGCTTACTAGGAAAACATTTTTTTATTATTCAGGAATATACTATTTAGTATGATTATCTGTAAGATTAAAATGTGTATGCTCTAAAAATAGTTAAATAGGTTACTTAAGCATACAAATAAAAGTGAAAATATGCATTAAACATTTTCATATCTTTATTATTTAAGAAGGTGTTTAAAAATATATGATTATTAGTTAAAATGATAAGTACATATAAATTTCTTAATTTAGAGACTTGGGATGAACGACAATAGCTTGTTTTAAATGTTTGACCGTATATCCTGCATGTCATCTTCGAATAACTGAATAGAAAGTATGATACAAACCTAGATTTAGTTGATTATGTTCTTATTATTTGATATTTTGGTATTGAAAACTATAAAAAAACCAATTTATACAATTGTATGCTAAATTTTGGAAAATATGCAAAATAAAATTGTGATATCAGGAATTTTATTTTTATTTAAGAATACAATATGCAATAGGGAAACCTTAAAAAACCATCCAAAATCATAATCGCCCTAATCCTTATATAAGAATTAACATATAATTATTAAAATAATATTACAAAAAATTAACAATTAAATTTATAAGATTTAGTTAACAATTACTCCACATCGACTTTATCCTTATCTAATTTATAAGCTCCTAAAAATTATTTTAGGGTACCACACGGCTCTTGTTGACACGCATTCCATATTACAAAGAACTGGTAATATCATCATTTGATTGTCCACATTGCAATTATAAGAACAATCAGTTGGACCCAGCAATTGAAATTAAGCCACAAGGTGTTCGTATGTCTTTGAAGATTGAAAACAAAGAAGATTTAGATAGATATGTGATTACAACAGACTACACAAGCATACAAGTGCTAGATTTAGACTTTGAAATACCACCTATGTCACAACGATCACAAGTAACTACTGTTGAAGGCATTATTGCAAAGACAATTACTAATTTAAGTGAACAAAAAAAAGTTATTGATCTAACCCACCCTGAAATAGCATCAAAGATGGAAGTTGTAATTAATGGATTGATTGGTATCAAAAATCTAACCAAGCCCATTCCAATGATGGTAATTATATTTATTATTTATTTTATTTTAAATTAACTATAAATTAATTTTTGTAGGTTTTTGAAGATGCAACTGGGAATATATTTGTTTCAAATCCTGTTGCGCCCTTGGCTGATCCCAGAATGCAAACAGAAATGTTCACTCGTGATAGTGCCCAGGATGAAATGATTGGATTATCAGTAGAACAGGACACAAACAATGCACAGTCAATTATCAAACCATTAGGAACTTTTAATGATTCATCTGTTAACAATATGAATGACGAAATTGTTCAGTTTAGTGACCCGTGTCCAAATTGTCAATCTATTTGTGAAACTAATATGAAAGTGACAGGTATTTATTTTACCATACAGCAATCAATTTGACAAAAATTGTATCATTATTTTGCTACAATAATGTTTATAGATATTCCATACTTCAAACAAGTTGTGATTATGGCTACTACATGTGAAGAATGCGGTTATCGTACTAATGAGGTTAAACCAGGTGGTGGTGTTGAAAAGCAAGGATTACAAATTACTGTTAAAGTATCATCTCCAGAAGATTTAAACAGGGATATATTGAAGGTGACTTATCATTAATTTTGTTAGTAAAAAATCTACAAAGCTGATACACTAATGTTTATCTCCAACAATATTTTTTTTTTTAAGGTTATTTCACTAATATAAAGAACAATCACGTAGGGATCCTGCATATTTATAATATATTATGAATAATAAATTATATTATAATATTATTTTATGTACATACATACATATATTTATGTATGCATATATTACTGCTATTTTTCACTTTTCAGTCAGAAACATGTTGTCTTCGCATTCCACAGTTGGATTTTGAAGCTGGTGCACTTTCATTGAGTGGTCGCTTTACTACAATTGAAGGTCTCATAACATCATTGTATGAACAATTGAAGGATACTGCTACAGCATTTTATTCTGGTGACAGCCAGTCTGGAGGTGTTATAGCCAAAACAGAGATATTTTTAGAAAAATTAAACAACATTAAGACTTGTAAAATGCCAGTTGATATTATACTCATTGATCCGGCAGGAAATAGTTATGTTCAGGTAAATATTACTTTTATACAACATATTATAATTATTAACATTTATAATAAACCCATATCTAATTCCTTACATCTTTAAATACTGAATTATTTATCATCGGTTATTCATTTGTAGTTGATGCAATAATACATCATTTCCTATTACTATCATATTTTGTAAAAATCTTTTTGAAACAATCTTATGAAACTTTATTTTTGTGGAGTATATTAAATATAATCAAGTAATAAGAATACTAATAATTTAAAATGATTTAATTGTATCATAGTACTAAATATTATAGTATACTCAGATAAGAGTTTATTGTTTAGCTGACTAAAAAATAATAGTGTCTTTGCAATGGCGCGCACTCCTACCTATAACATCATAATTATATCAATGAGTTACAATAAACAATTTATACACACATTTTGTGAAGGTCTCAGGAACACTTTATTAAAAATTGTTGACATTAATGATATTTTAAGTGAAAACTGTTAATTGTTTACTAAAATATTTGCTACTATCATTAAACTTTTTCATCAGTTTGGTTAATAAATAATATCCAAATATCAGTGATTTTCGTACCCTTGACAATACATTTTCACTTTGGCAATGAACAAACATATACCGTATTAGGTGATATCAGTTAACAGTTAGCAAACTATTTGCTATTGTTACCTCCGCAAAAACACACCTAATGTTAGAGCAATGGTTACCTTTGCCCAAGGGGCCAATAGAGTTTGGTAGTTCAATCTGTATATATGAAATCCTTGTACTCTAATCCTGAATAGAGTATGGTTTGGAGGATTTTTAAACTTATTTTTCGAATACAAAATATTTTTTTTCTAAGGATTTATGTAGTGTATGAAATCGAAGTCCTTACCAAGTTTTGTGATCTCTTAGTATGCAATACTGATATTATAATTTAACCTTTTTTTCAGAGCTTAACACCTCCAGATTTGGATCCAAAACTTTCAATCATGCGGTTTGATAGAACTGATGAACAGAATGAAGAGCTGGGCATAAACGATATGAAAGTTGATGGTTATGAATAAATTTATAAAATAATATTTGATTTAATTAATATAATTAAACGTTATTATATCGTAAATGTAATACAGTAAAATTATAATTCATATATGTGTAATTCATTTTTCAACTATTGTTAAAGTTCAATTTCCCCTTAGTTGTAAGTAAGTATTAGTTTTGAACTCACATTTGAAAGTCCTACATAGAACAATTTATTGGAATTTAATTACAAATTAATTTACTTTTATAAATTGATCAATATTAATAAATAATAAAATATATTATCTCAGTTTAATTCTTATTTTATTTTCTAATAAGTGAAAAATACAATTTTAAATAGTTTTTCTTTCTTTTATTATTATTATTATTATTAATATTATTATTTTGTAGTTTTGATTAATAAATTAAATGTATCGCTTATGCCTGATTCGTAATATTACATATTTATTATATCAATAGTATGATTTAGAATTATTGCCAAATATTATTGTTATTATTTATTTATTAACACCACCTAACAGATAATTTTTATATATTAGTAATGAAAATAATATATGTTGTTTCTTAAACCATAAATATCTACATACAATTAATTCAGCAGAAGTCAAAAACCCTCTTTTAATTTTCTATCAAATAATATTTTTTTTTTACAAAATATCTCATATTATCAAAATCAATATTTTAATATTAAAAATTCCATAGACGGGAATAAGGGGCTAATAGATAGATCTCGGCTTAAGAACCACTGTATTAATTGATATTAATTTAGTTATGGCAAAGTAGGAAACCCTGGTTATGTTCCATTTTAGGAGGGGAGATTATTGCAAGCAAACTTTGATGACCTTTCCCCATACTCAGGATTATCACTTGTAATTATTACAGGAAATAAGCTGTGTATCAAAAAAACAAAAAAAAACAAAAATTAGAACTAACTGTTAAATGTTAATTGTTATTTTTATGTAATAATTAAATTTTACAAGAACAATTTGTTTTCTATTTTGTTTGTTCTAAAATGTTAAATGTGTTAATTGTGGACTATGATAGATACTACAATTAAAAATGTATTTAGATTTGTGACTATATGTATTATATATAAATGTGTAGTAATTATTATGTGGATTTTATTCATATTATAGAACATATTATGTTCCAATAATCTGTTTTACTCTGTTACCGGTTTTCAACATAATTCATTTATTTGGAATACACGCCTGAAGGCAATCAGTACAGAATAAATTAAATGCTTAAACTGTTTGAATAAAAACATCCATACATAAAACATCTTAGCATTAAATACAACAATATTAATTTAATATGTTTACACACTTGTGTTTATCAGTTAGTATACAATATATTAAATAGAAAAAATGGTGAGAAAGAAAATATATTATTTTGCAACGCTTTTCGAGAGGAATGAAAAATATCAAATTTGTTTTGTAAGTTATTCCTAGTGCTCTGTTAATAGGGGAAAAAGACGCGTGTAGTGTTTTGTGATAATAAATGTAAAAGGTTGGCCAGCTTCTAGAATTAAATGTGGAAACTGATATATTAATTTGGCTGAGCAGAAAACTATCTTTTATTGTGCCATGAAAGATTTTGTAAATAAATATAAACGTCTTAGAGAGTTGATCCAGTTGACTAGTCTTCTAAGAAGTTCTAGCAATGATCAATTACTATGCAATTATAAGGAATTTTTGTATTAATAAATCTTAGGAATTTATTTTGAATTCTTTCAATTTTATTTATCCATACAAGTTGGTAATAGTTACACAAAATGGAGCAACATTCTAGTATTGAACGTACTAGAGCAAAGTAAAGGGTTTTTAATGATACAATGTTATTAGAATCACGATTATTTCTGATAATAAAGTCAACTGATTGTGATGCCTTTATTGTTATTGATTGAATGTGCACAAAAAAAAGAGTGAACTTGAAAAAATAATTGTACAAGTTATGTATATACAATTACTAGCCATTTAAATTGTGTTCAATAAAATGTGTTTTCAATATTATTTATTTAAAAGTTATAATAATATGTATTCTATAATTTATACCACACAACAACATGGCACAATGTTAAAAGTTAGTTTCTATGATAAACTAATGATGTATTAAATGAGCACAAAAAACAAAAAATAAGTTTCTTAATTTGAAAGAAAGTTTAATTCTAAGAAAAATGGCATGAGTATTAATTATTAACTTTCCTACTCGCATTATTCAATGAGTATTAATGAATTAAGTAAAAGCAAGTTTCTTTGCATAATCTTATACGTGTACAAATTGACTTCTTCACATAATAATGTAATTGCCCTAAAATATTTTTTCCCGATTTTGTTATACCTATAACAGGTTTTTATGAACTAAAACGTTAGTTGAACTAGAATTTGTTTTAAGTGTTAGAATGTTCAAAATTCACACTTTTAGACTAAAGGCAATACCATAAATACAATTTTTGGATGTGCGAATCATTGTGTAAAACGAGCAACTTTAAACATGTAAGACAATTATAAATTGATCCCGGTCATTCTAAATCCCTTAATATCTCCTTAAATATTATTTTTTAAATTGATTTTACCTACTTATTTTAAATGGTTGTAACTATAAAAATTTTAAATTCAATAATAATTCGAAACAACATTTTTTTTATGTTGTGAGCTCCTTTAAAATGTAAAACCTTTAAGTTAAATTATGCAAAATTGTTATCCTAGTAGTGAATGCCGAATAACAACATTTTTGCTGATAATCCTTTGAGAGGTATATTGGTATAAATCTGTTAATAGCATATTGTTTAATTACTAGTCAAAATATGGTAGATTCATAACTACAGTATGAACAAACAAATTTTGCATAATACAGATACTCAACATTTATTCTCCTGTTGGATGTAATTTTTTGAAGCTGTCCAATATGATGCATACTGTTTTTATTAAACTACTTTATAGAGAAACCTGGGAAAGATTAATGAAAATGATTACACGATACATACTTAAATTATACTTTATTTTGATTGAGACATTTTGCATAGATTGTGTTTAATGGATAAATGTAGTTTTTGTTATCGTTATAAATATTTCAAGGTAAAATGTATTTTTAAGTCTTGAAATTGAGTATAATATTGGCACATTCTCAAAATATTAATTAATTTTTTTTGTCACAAAATAGAATTTAAGTAATTTCTAAATTACATTAACATACAAGTATACAACACAAGGCAAGCTATTAATATGTTACCAGGGAACGTTACGGCTTATTTGTGTTGGACATAGATCTGACTATTTAATGCAGGTCTTGAACAAAAAGCTTACTGAATAACATATCTAATGATCATTTAAAATTCATACTCAAACAACTTGTTTATATTGTTTACATTTGTGTGCCACTCAGTAATAGACAACGGTACCTAATTAAACTTATTTGTTCTTGTACTAGTTCTATTTTGAATGATTTTATGATGTCTAAGTAAAAAATAAAGAAAAATTACTCAAAAACATTGAAACAAAGAGTGGTTTTTGAATGAAATGAGTAATTCAATTTTGTAAGACATTTTAAATTAGTTTACATTAATAACAACTAAATTACTTAAAAAAAATTATAATTCAGTGCAAAGAATTGGTTACTAATATAGAAAAAAAATTAAAACTGTATCAGGCCAAAGAAGTACAATTTTAGTTGAAGGTCACTTAGCCATTATGTTACAATGGTGCATACAAACTTTTTTTTCATATCTTCAATATATATACAACTATTATTTATATATTTATATTTTTTTGTATAATTACTTAAATATCTGAATACCTACTACAATAGATTATATTTTCATAAGTCATTTAAATGTTGTTGTAAACAGTTTCTGTAGTACTATATTTTTCTTGGGCAAATATAATATAATATTCATGTACAATTTTGTGTTGCTAACTTTAATTATAAATAACTAACTTTAAAACTAAAATATTAACAAAACCTTATAATATCAATAATTTAAAATTTGATAATAGGTCAATTCACTCTATTATTATATCAAAGTCAACCACATAAAATGTGTACATTTGTAAGACAAAGAAAGCAAGTGTGTTACCTTAAACTCTCTTAATTTATTATACCTATGTTATATATTATTGGAAATTTTAAATAACAATTGCTGAGTGATTTATTATTTATTATTTTATTCATGTACCAATATAGGGTTTGCTAATAAATCAAAGAGCAAAATAATAATAAAATATAATATTTGTGTGTATATTTTACAGTTTCAGTACTTTTTAAGTGTAATGAGCGTATAATAAGTGACCATCTAGTCTATTAATATACAAACAAATATGATACATTGATACTTCATTTATTAGATAACTAAATGCATTTCACATAAAGAAATAAAATTGTACGAAATAACCAAAAATTAATAATAAACAAGAGATTCAACTATCTGAAACCATAATGTAAAATAAACCAAATTAAACTGATGACCAAGAACAATGCTAAGAGCTTGTATAACAAAACCCATACAGATTGTAAAACGTTCAACTACTAATATTGTAACTAGTAGAATAACAAAAAATTAAAATATAGATATCAACATAATGTTAATTCTAATTATGTTTGTGATAAAATGTTTAAAAGAAATATAATTTTAAAAGAAAACAAAATAAAATAATATAATAATAATAAAAACACACATTCCAAAAGATTTTGGAATACAATCACAAAAGGTAATAGTACAACATTGGTGTTCTTAATATTATCTGTAGCATACACAGGATTAATTAGAAGTGAATAAAAATGGTTTAGTTTTAATTAATTCTGTGCTTAATATAATTGTATTAAATATTTTTTTGAACTTAATTAGTTTTACAATAACTTGTGCAAATACATACATTTCAATAATAATTTCTTTTTTATTGGATTTTTAGGTTAATATTAAAGATAAAATCTAAGCACACTTCTCCCTGTATAAGCCACTGAATATTTTCAAATAAAACATAAATTAAAAATAATAATAACATTTATTATTTTAATTATCTCAAGAGTACACAATAATAATTAATGAATATACAACAAAACGAGTTTGAAACCAGTCAATTTTTATAAATGCATAAATGAACAAACATATTATATAATATGTGTGTATTGTTTTTACAAAATAATTGAAATACTGCTTTATAAAATGAAAAAAATATTAAAATACAGATTAATATGGTTTGGATTTTTATAAAAATTATAAAATATTTCAATTTGTTTACAAATTACACAGAGTAAAAAATGTTTAAATGATAATGAATAAAACATTTTTAAAATTATGAATAAATACAATTTTCTCCATGGTACTGCATACTTATTTTCTATACAATATTTTTTATAATCATTCAAAGTAAATTAAAACATGCAACCATATGACACTATTCAAATAAACATAGGTTACTGATTGTGTCCTCTTGAGATCTTATAATTAACTTATTAATTAAAAAAATTGATTTTTTCACAAAAATAAAAACAAACAAAATTAATATTAGAGAATGTTTGATTTTAGTTAAAATATATTTTTAATGTATAATATATTATTAAATTCGTGAATCTATGCAGTAGGGGTGTCAATAATTTACTTTCAATTTGTATGAATTACATAATAATAATAATTCCATTACAATCAAATATAAAATAATCAATTATTGACAAAAGCATAGATATTTGTACCTATATTTTATATTAAAATACTTATTATAAAAATGGACAGAGAAAAATGTAAAAATAAAAATTTAATTTGATTAAGATATTAAGATATTAGGTTTTAACATATATTGTCTGATTTGATATGATCATATGTTTTTATAAACATATTCTCCAGATGTGCATGAGAACACATTTTTTAAGTCAAAAAAAGGATACTTTAGACTGCGTATATTTAATTAAATTATTTTGTCCTTGATTAGTCCACCATACTATACACATGTATGGATAATAAGTACTTTAATTTGACATAAATAAATACTTTTAACTGTACGTAATCTATAATGTTATAATATATAAAATGTTATTAATTTTTAATCTAAAAAATCATATTTAATAATTTTTAGTTGAATGATATAGGTATGTAATAGGTACAATACCTTAGAAATTTGTCAGTTTGTTTATTATTATAAAAACAAAACTAAACATTTGAAAATGTATCTTATAGGATTTTAACGAGAAAAATAATTAAAACAGTTGTAAATTATAATGGTACCTAAATTAGGTAAATATTATAATTTTATCTTTGTATACATTATACAATTGTTACATTATGATTATTATTACTTTTGTTTAACACGGTAGATTAGAATAATTACCATTGGCACAAATAAATTGTACTTAAAAATTGATGCTATAAAACATTGTCGGTACTGATGTGTTGAGATTGTACTGCAATAGCTGCAGCAGCAGCATTTGCCATATGATTTATGTTGCAAATAACTGGGTAAACATTTTCCATTTTGCTAAGTTTTTCAAAAAATGGAATTAAATGCAACAGTTCTTTATCAGTCATATCATCAAACCACGAATTAACAGGAACCTAAAAAATTATTTTAAGAAAATTAATATTGAGTTGATATTGTTTTAAATGAAATATTATGTTGCATAAAAGAGTTAAACATACAGCATTATCTGGATGAAAAATGTATGACGCAGGTGAATTATCAATAATTACGACTTTATGTAATGCGCGACCCAATTTGTTTAAGTCTTTCACATAATTTCCTCTATAAAACACACATGATTCACGGAATAAACGGGCTCTAAATACACCCCATTTATCTAATAAATCGGCAACTGGATCAGCATACTAAAAAAAGTTGACAAAATAATTTCAAAAACACTATTCATATTTAACTTTTTAATTGTTTAATTATATTATAATATATAGGTATCATAATTTATTCCGATATGAATTAAGTTCATAAATCGACAAGAATATAAAAAAATGGATGACATACCTATAAAACATAAATGATTATTTATAGAACATTTCACATCAAATCCGAATTGATCATAGCTCGGGTATTCACTTACACAAAAATCAGTGTTTTATAAATTCAGCCAATAAATAAGAAACGTGTTTTTTCACATTTTCCACTTTATTTACGCCTTATTAAGAGTAACCCCGACAAAAAACCACCTACCGGTGTACTATGTCAAGTCGCATTTGATGAGATGTATACTATACATTAATTAAATTGTCCACAAAATATTTACTTTACACAAATAACAACATAAATATAGGAACTTATTTTAAGTTAGTAATTGTAATAATGAATAAACAATAAATATACCTTGGCAAGACTTGCAGTAAATAATACACACTCGTAGAGTTCACCCATACGTTGAAGAAATTCATCTACATGTGGTCTCTTTAATACATAGACTTGATGAACTGTGCCATCTATTTCAACAGGTACTACGAAATCTGCATTGTTAATTGCCTAATAAATTTTATATAAATATATAAATTAGTAATATTTAATATATTAAATTAACATAGTACAAGTATTTTCTTGATTAATTAGTTTCATTTTTATGTGCAAGACTTAAATATATAATACATTTTCTAAATACCTTAAAAGAACTATGGACAAGTGTTTCATCAAGATCAATAACCATACATTTTTTATGCATATCTTGGTGTCTTATAGCAGGAAGTAAGTATGATGATTGGGAAAGATCTGGGCTAAGAGG
Organism: Myzus persicae; assembly: GCF_001856785.1. Lineage (NCBI taxonomy): Eukaryota > Metazoa > Arthropoda > Insecta > Hemiptera > Aphididae > Myzus > Myzus persicae. The sequence goes on along the minus strand of NW_019104089.1, from coordinate 169,935 downwards.
AGGAGTAAAACTCCTATCAGACTTAGTATTCACTCCACCTCCACGTATGTTACTACTTGGGACAAAAGTAGAATTTGGTCTCGATCTTGATCTCCCAAAACAGCAAAGTAGTTTTCGCCATAGCCCTCGTTCATTTTTCAATCGAACATGATCAGCTATATATATATATAAAAAAAAAACAAATACATTAATGTACCTTCATACCAATATGTATAAAGAAAAAGTTCTCTCTACCTAATGGAGACTCAAAAAAATTGAACCAACTTTTTATTTAAATTTAATTATTTATACGTATTTTAAAATCTAAACTTTTGATAGAAATTTTCATTAAATTATAGATTATTAATGTAATAAATATTTAAAAAAATAATAATAGTAATAATTAAAAAAAAATGAAAAATAAACAATTATCAATTAGTTATACTTAATAGTTATATGTATGAAATAACAGTACCTATATAAGTATATTTAAATAAATGGTTAGACACTTATACATTTTAGAACTGCAAAGGTTATTATTAATAATTTATTACAATTTTTTTTTAATTTCCTAATAGATATTTTGTCATGACTAGAAGGTCAGATTGCAAAATTGTTCATTAGTATATTAAACAAACAAAAATTGTAAGAAAACAATAATATAATAATTAAATTAAAGTAAAACTGAATGTTTCTTAGTACACAATGTTATATTAAGTAAAGAGTTTAAAGAAATCATAACAAATAAATTAGGTCACACTTAATTTAAATGGGTTTAATAATAATATGGATATATCACATATACATAACTATATAAGTACCTACATAATAAATTAGTACTCAAGCAATATAAGTAATTCACTTAGACATGCTTCGATCATCAAAATGTTTTAAAAAATTGCAATTACATACTTGTTGATAAAAATTAAATAAAACACAAAATATAATATACCCATTGTTGACTTGTATAGGCCATTTGTAGGTTTGGCATATACCTAACTGATATTATCATCAATTAAATAATAAAAGTCAATCAATAAAAGCAATAAAACAATAGAAATGTATACAATTTAATTAAAATAACAGATTTGTTTGTTTGGATTACCAGGGATCTGATAATTTATGAGTGTACCTGCAGTTTATGTTTAAATTTGAACGATTTTATTGAATTTTCACTCATTAAATATTAGTACATGCCAATGTACAGATAAATAATTTTACATAAATTCTAGTTCAATAGTATTAGGTATGCATTATTATTAAATAAACTTAACTTGAATAATAGGTATATATTTAAACTACCATAAGTTGTATAAATACATTAGTTAATTCTCCATTATGTAGGTATATACTACATTAGTTAAAAAGGAAAATAAAAACTTGTAGTAATTATTTACACAATTAAATCATGATTAATCAAAAATGAATTAAGTTCAATATTATATTAATTATATTTTATCATACATAGTACATTGAAATTTATTAGGTCAGATAGTATTTTTATTAAACCTAGACGCTTGCCCAGAACACGTAAATTAAAAATGACGACATTCAATTATTCCAAATTGGATGAACATATAAATAATAATATTGGAGGTATATTTATATATTACAAATTCTATAATTCTAATCTATTATGTAAAAAAAATTATAGTTTAATTCATGAAATCATAGAAAATAATTAATTACAGCAGAAAAAAATGATGCAAATAATGATAAAGATTAAATAACATATTATGTGTGTAATTTGACAATATGTTTAATCTTAAAATGTGTTTGTCATTATTAAAAAAATTAAAGAAGTTGGTTATTAATTTGAAATGAATTGATCATTTGAAACCTCTCAAAATTACATTAAAAAAAAAAAAATTAAGGATATAGGTTTATGATTGAATATACCTAACATTTCATTATATTTGTTACTTAATATTAATGAGATATGAGAAAATAACCCTTATAAAGACTACATTTTAATTGTTGTTGAAACAACAAATTGTTCCCATTTCAAACAAAATTTTAATATTTTTTGTAAATTAAGTTTTACTCTGATTCATTATCCTTAAAAATATACTCAAAATATTATCTAGTTATCATTTTTATTTCTGTACTGGCTAAATTGTATAATAGATTTATATTATTTTTAATCAAAGGCACAATATAATTTACAATTTTATAAACATTATATTTGATATAAGAGATCTAACTAATTTGTTAATGACCTACTTAGTATGTGCTTAACTTAAGTTTCGATATTTAAAAACAAAAATATTTATGCACATTAGATATCTTTATCTCAAATATAAATTTAAAAAAAAATTGTTTAGGTCAGTAAGTAAGTAAGGGTACCTAAGGAGTACTCCACATCCTTTTGAGAAATTAAAGCAATTCTTTATACATGATACAAAAGTTAGTAAGTAGGTTGATAATGTGTAATGTGTATGTTCTATAAGAAATGTATATTACAAATAAATACTAAATAATATATATAATATTGTCCGGTAACAAATAGACGTCAATTGAGGATATCAATAGTAAACATTGTTACCTAAGGAATTTTCTTTTAAGTTTTGATACCACTCTCAAAAAAAACTTAAGTAAATAATAATTTGCATATTTTTGTAGAATAACATTTACTAGGAGTCAGAAAATTATCAGCCTAGCAACATGTGTAATCACTTGTATAACTACCTAAATTGCATGTATTGATACCGGGATTGATACCTATTATTGTGATATTGTGTTTACTATCTATCTACCTACCACTATAATATAGTATATACCAGTGTATAAGCATGTTATTTAATATGAAATCATTACATGTGCAATACAAATTTGAAGATACCTACTGATCATGTAATTACAAAAAATAGAACTACAACACACTACTGTTAACACTGATTAGTAAATATAAATGAATAACAGCGTATGAGTAATACCAAATAAAATTAAAAGAAATATGATAACAAATACATAAAATCAATTAACAAATATTGTTATTAATATTACACTATTGCCTATCAATAAAATATATTAAACAATAGTATTTATGATTGTTTTATTTTAGCACTTGCATGAATTATGGAAAAATAGAAATAAAAATACTATAATTATTTAATGTTTTATTATACCTAGGCACTTATTTCACAATATATTTCAAGTCAAACATTAAAACATACATTGTCGGTACTCGGTATGGTCTAAATGACCGACTCAGTGATTGCCGGAGAGCTCTACAATTATTTTATTCATAATAGGGGACCGAACCACGAAAAAATGTATTGAAAACTTTATAATTTCTAAAGGCCCATTTAACAAAAATTGTATCAATCAGTCTGGACGTCAATGCATACAACTTTAATTATCACTAAAACGTAGAAAGAGGTTGTCGGCATATTTGTTAATAAATTGATAAAATATGAAACAAATGCACTTACATACACAACTGTAAATTATAATTAATACGTAATTAAGTAGAATCAAAAATATATAGACTATAGAAAATATTTTTAAAGAATAATAAAAAGTAAAAATATGATTAGGTATGACAATATCAATATAGTTGAAAATGGCTCATCTTATATAGGTACTTGATCAAGTCACATGGTGAATTGCCAGACTCTTAATAATTCAAAAGAAGACAATAATAGTAATAATAATAACAATAATAATAATAATGTTATATAGGTAGGTACAAAAAAGATGCAGACAAGACAAATCGGCTTACCCTTATCTGGCACAAAACTTTTTAGGTGTTCATCTTCACGCGACACTTGGGTGATAATTGAAGATGCTTCCATTTAAACATTTGTTTTTTCACCTCCCGTGGTGTCCTGTGAACGTCCGTGCGGTCAATATTATTATTATTATAATGCACCATATATGTACGGCGGAACGATGGCCGTGTCGCACACGCCAATCACCGAATGCGGTCGAACGTCGAAATGGCCCAGTAAAGAAAGTGTCCTTCACTTTTAACCGTGCCCACGAGCGCAACGACTGCGGTGAAAAGGGTACGTTGCGAACGGAACGTTGACGTTGTGCGCAACCGAAAAATGTCGAACGTATATTAATTTAGCGCCGCGTCCATCGGAACTACAGAAATATGTATTAAAACCGAGACGGAGATAAATATTGAACAAAACGATTGTTATAACTATTTGTACGCACCTACGACCGAACGTTGTTATTAAATAATAATAATAATAGTGAGTAATAAAAACACTAATAATGTGCGCGATATTATCACCAAAATCTGTATCACTGAATATTTTTATTGTTATTATTATTATTCATAAGGATATTTTGTTTATCGTTTATTGGCGTTTGAAAAGGCGAACGTAACCACACAACTACGTAGGAGCGCTACGGGCGGTGTGTCGTCGTCGCGTCGTCGACCGTCGTCGTGCACCGTACACGCGCCGCGCGCGCACACACTCACATTCTTGCACCTCAAGCGCACACACACATGCACGCACACGCACGCACACGCACGTGTAACGTACACACACCAAGCGCGCGCCCGCCACCACGCAAACACACGGACCGCCGGACGAGAAAGCGCCAAGCGGCGCGCACGCGGGGCCGATCAGTGACAAGCGAGCTAACACCCTCGCACGCACGCACACGCACGCGTCCACATACACCGGATTTTCTACGGCCCGCCCGTCCACAAGCCACAACAACGGCCACCGATGGAATGCGTATAGTTCCCGCGTATATTCGAATCACCGCCGTCGCGTGTATATGGAGAGGTTGTAAAGTCGTTACGTATTTATTTTATATTGTTAAATGTTTTTATTTGTTGTTTATTTTTTTTATATTACTCGTCGGTTTCACAGCATGAAATATCGCGCACGGGACCCTATACGGCAGGCGTAGGCAGGAAATATTTTCAAAGGGAGTCAATTTAACCGAATATAATGTAATAATACAATATTATATGATATTATAAACATAAAACCGAGTACGTCTACTGCTAGTATATTAAACACCATTCTTCGATATTGCGTTGTACTTTACTGTTGTTCACTATTACCTTGCAGACATTAAGTCAACAAAATAAAAGAATTAAAAATATATTATAACGTCTTTTTTGTGAGGAATACTTAGGCAAATATAATTAATTTGCCCCTAACTCTCGCAGTCTCGTACCTCATCAATAACGGATTTATACAAAATGTCCTCATAATAACTCCCTCTGAACAGCTTGTTCATAATATACCAACTTAAAAAAAAAATACAGACATTTATTGTTTTTATTATATAGATACGTTAAAGTCGCTAAAATTTGCAAACTATTTTGTACTTGAAAATTCCTTAAACTTTATACAACTAATAGCTGAATCGACTTCGCCCGTATGTAGTTTTTGCTCAAAATTAAATTGTTAAATCGACACACATTGTTTAGTTTCAAAGATGAAAAAATTTTATCAAGTGCTAAATATTAGAAATATTGCTGAATATCTACAAATGATTCTATACCTACGTAATTGCTCAATTCTAATATGGCTTAAGTCAAAACCTCTTGATATACCACATTCAGAGTTTGATTTTGTGGTGCATATACGTATAAATGGTGAGGCCTTCCGACTCTAGAAAATGCCACATACTATTGCCCATGTAAAAAAACAGTTATTTTCCTAATCTACACCACAATAAGTTAAAGTCTGACCTTGGCAGACTTTTCGTTACTGTTCCATTCAATATTTTTTTTATTACCTTGCATAGCAGTTCTGATATTTTTATTAATTATACTTTTACGCTTTTTACGCCCTATTGAAGTCTTTGTTTTTATTTTAATTATGTTTTCGTTTTTTATAGGTAAAATATCAGAACTCTGGGCTACATATCTATGGTGTATTGGTGTGTATGGAAAGGTTGTAATAATTTACTAATATGTTATTAAAATGGTTAAGTAATAATAATTTCTCCTCAAATGATCTATTTTTTGTAGTCATTAAAAACGAATAACCAATGTACTTTAATTTTATTAGTTTATATAATAGTATAGATAATGAAATTTACAGTTTAAAAGCATACATGAGTGCATATAGATATGGCAAACCAATATTAATTAGTTGAAGACTTTTTGAAGTGTTTTTGATTATTTCTAAGATGGAAACTCAAAAAAGGAACTACTATGGGAAAGAAAAATTCAAATGATTTTATTTTATTTGCGAAGCTAAGTGTATACTGATTTTGCTTCGTGTTAATAATATCATGCCTGCTTTGATTAGAACCAATAGATAAAAACTCTAAAATGAGTTGGACCCTATAATATTAATTGATTGCGCATACGTGTGTTGTATTGTATTGAAGATTTCCAATTATTACGTCTTAAAATATTTAAGAAATATATTGAATATATTTTTAAACTAATTAATAATAATAAAATATAAATCTATCTTTTAATTCGGCGCCATTCATAGACGCTTACCCCCTTTGCTGCGAAGTTCGAACTCGGCCCTGAATATGTATCTCGAAATAAAACAATTGAAATATGCTCACAATTTTAAAAGATGGTATTTATAGCATTACAGGCTACAGCAATCAGTTTTGTGTATAAACTTTATGTCTTTATACAATTGTATAATCAAATTAAATTACAATAAACTTGATTAAACTTTTGATTGTTAATCATTATTATATATTATATGCTTAAGAATTTAATTTCATTGTGAGGAATTTGTTTAGCTTTTAAGTAAAGTAAAACTCTAAAAGGCTTCGAAAATACTGATTCTCACTAAAAAACTAAAATCAAGAAATGAACTGATTTTATATTTTAACTATAAATTGTAATGTTTAAAGTCCAGAATATTGTAAACTTATCATACAAATTATATGGAAAACATTTCGGTAGAAAAAAATAAAGCTATAATATGTAACAATAGGTACTTTCGTCATCATTTATCGTTGATAGTATGTATGTAATATAGTCACAAATATATAGTAATATAGAACGGGTAAAAAAAAATTATCGAATATTCTACTGCGAAACATAATATCAATATAATTTTACAACGCTATAATTAAACTAATAATTATTATTGTTTAAAAATTGTAACTAATGGAATATTATTATGACGAAATAAAATAATAGTGGTGTATATATTAGCTGTTCTAATTCGTACAGTCGTTCATATAATATAGTTTTATTCTTCGTATTGTTTACAAATTAAGCCAATTATGAAATATACCAAAATCATTACAAGTATACCAGTTCTTGCAACACCACCACGATCTACAGTGAGTAATCTCAAATAGTAACAACTATAATTAAAAATTGTAAGTATTACCATTGAGTGGCTTCTCAACTCGAGTCTTTCAGGCAATTTCCTGATTTAACGTATAAATCACTATTTGCAATAGACACTTTTATTGTAAAATTAATATTGATATAATATAAATAGTATATTGAATTTAAAATTGTGTACTTTATAAAAAATGTTTAAAAAAAAATATTAGCTAGGTATTTATCATAATTGATTTTATTGCAATTCACAAGTGTTCAAGTTAGTATAATTACTGTATTCAGTAATTATAGTAATATAGGTACCAATGTATACAATGTTTTTTGTGATGGGAATTGTAAACGGTAGTTTTAAATTTATCAATATTCATTATTTTAGTTGATTTCATTATAATTTACAAGTGTTTAGGTTAGTTTAATTGCCGTAATTAGTATTCATGGTAATATACAAATGTATACATTGTTTTTTTTACTATGTAAATTGTAAATATTGAGTTTTTGATTTTCTTACTTATCTTAAAATATTGATTGCATCGAATATTAATTTTTTCATATTTATATAGTCATCACTCATCACGCATTAGGTATCAATCATCGTTACTCGTCACTCGTCACTCGTGATAGTAATATAATAGCATATATAGTACATATAAAATATTCTGTATACGTGTGGCAGGCAATCATATCTATTTACCTTACATATTAACAATCACTATTCACTATATAAATTATATACTTATTACCTATAATGGCTAATAAGACAGTAAATAATTCACAATATAACATATGAACATGTTTTTTTTGAAACAGACATTTACAATAGATCTGAAAACAATATTCATATAAAATATATATTTAGATTATATTATTAACAATATATTGTTCTTAGATCTTGCTCATTGCTCATGCGTGTTCTTTATTTTTTTCTACATCCGCTGTACGAAGAAGTAAAGAAATATTCGTTACAATTATCATCTACGATATACCTACTTATAAATAGTAAAGGTGTATATTGATTCTTCGATATTTTTTACTTTGGAAGTATAAGGTTTTAAACACGTATAATATAGACAATATAGTCATATAGAAAATTGTTAATTATACTACTACAAATTAGGTATTACAAAATAATCCCGGATCGTTATAGATATTATAGAGATTATTTATATTTTATGAAATAAATTATAATGATAACTTTAAATCTTATGAAACTATTTTAAAATGTAGGTAAGTACTTATACGAACTACGGTCTACGAAGAACTTACCTATATATTGAGATTTGTAGGTATACCTAGGTTTTATTCCATATATCGGTAGGTACATAAATTATATTAATTTATAAAATATAAAAAAAAAAAAATGAAATAAGTAAATGTTTCTCACCAAATATCAATGTACACTAATATATTTTAATAGACTTGTGTTATAACTGCAGTTGGCTCGTGTGTAGTACTGCGTGCAATTATGAAAATTAATTTGAAGAAGGGATTATTTTCTATGTCCTGTAGACGTTTTCGGTTGTTATACTAACAAAAAGGTGTTTATTAGATGCTTACCCATTAGACACGGTTTCCCATGATGTTTGTGAGTTTCGTATCCTAGTATCCATTATAGAGACGTTGGTCAATGGTGAATTTTTGTTTTATTTGAATGTAATTCTTAACGAAATAGGGCATTTTAACGAAAATTGATTGAGCGATGTCTTGTAGGTTATACATAGTATTTATTTTGATAATTTATAGGTGGATTAAGCAGTTCATCATATTATAGAGAAATAGTCATGAATTATGATATATATTAATGCACGCATATTATAATTGACTAAATGTCAAGTCCGTATACAGGAGGGTTAGTGGTTGACACCCCCCTCGAAATTTTTAAAGTATAGGTGTATATACTTATTATATTAAGATAATAATGTAATTATGTATTTTTAGTTCATATATAAAAAACATTTTTAATATATAAGTAATTACTAATTATCTACTAAATACTGTTATAATAACAAAATTAATTGTCTTACCTACTTGTAAGTAAAATACCTAAGTAAAATTAAAAAGTATTTAAAATGTATTTGTAACGTATTTTGAATACAAAATGGTGTACATACTATTATGTATTTGTTCTTAAATACATTTACTTATAAATATTTGAAATATATTTTTAATACTTTTTGAATGGGGATAAGTAACACCAGTAACTATTTAAATACGATTTTAAAAGTACTTTTTACAAGTCGCGTAAATAAACTAGAAAACTATTAGAAAATAAAAAAACATATTAAAACATTTTAGAAATAATCTAATCATTGTACTAATTTACAATAAAAACAAACTTATTTTTTTTTTTAAACATTATAATATTTTAGATTTTTAATTCCTAAGATATTTAAACTTAACTACCTAATGTTTCAGCAATTTTAAATTTAATGTTTTTGACAAATCCAAAGCATACAATTTATGTTGGTCATTAAAATCATCATTAGTAATTACAAAGGTCAAGGATTAATTGATCAATTTTGTCCGTTGCTCAATTTCATACACTGTTTTCGAGTTAAATAAATGTACCTGGTGTCTAGTAATAAAGTTAAACATAGCCCATAGGTGATATATAAATTGCTTAAATTATTTTTCTTCGTCAGTAATGTGTATGATAAATTTGTATACAATTTTGTTTTCAATAATATACATTAAAATATGATATAGTGTTCAAGTAAAAGTTCTGCGAAAAAAACTGATGATATTTTTATAGTAGATACTAGGTATGCTTATAGAAACAAAATAATGTATAAATAATGTATAAATTAGTTTGTTGGACAATTTTCAAAAGCGTCTAGACACTAAATACACTGGTGGAACTGAATGAACTTTTGAACTTAACACTCTATAAACTAGGAAAGCGCATTTAATGTTTGTTCGACAAATATCCAACTAGCCCGGGAATAGTTTGTTGGAATTGCTAATTACTTGCATGCAAAGTACTCGCTGAATATTGGTACACGAAAAAGTTTGAAAACCACATTATTTCAATTTTTGGAGAGCACAAAACGGTAAATTGATTTATAATTTGGAGGAATGACATGTCAATTTCAGAACTGCAGGTCGTGAGATGAATGCTAATTGCGAACTGTACATATTATATTATATATTGCCATATTGGTATGTAAATAAATTCTTATAGGAATAATATATAAGTAAAAAATAATTATAAATATAATTATACACGTTTGGAAGTGCTTCTTCAGGCCACCACTAGACATTTTTGGCTTTACGCATAATCTATAATAGTACACATTACGTAAATATTGTGGTACAAATACTAGGTAATTAATTGCATAGAAAATTATGGGAGGGGGCAGAGCAATTATATGCATTGCTGAAATGCATATCTACTCGCACTTATGAGGAAATTTTAAAAATCAATTCAACTTTTACGAATTTAAATAAGCTGGGCATTAGATAAATATTTTATTTAATGACTTATTTTAGTTCTAGCAGATTATAGTTTCATCAGCTAAATATAAAAACAATAATGCTTAGCACCCTTATTGCAGGTACCTACTACTAGGATTTGCACATAAATAATGACATTTTCACAAAATGTTCATTTTATAATTTTATATTCAAGATAATATTAAAAAAGTATTTTGTTTATTTTTAAGTTATTTATAGAAACTTAAAAAAAAAATTTGAAGGGTCACAAAACTTAAAAATGTAATGCAAGGTTTCTTATAAATTGTATAAATATCAGCTCAAAAATATTAAAGATACAGGCATGGTTGCATTTATAGGCATTTAGAGTTTAAATTTTTTACAAAAGTCATAAAAAGATTTCAAAAAGAATTTAAATTTGACACCATCAATTACAATGACCCATTTGTAACTTACTTTACAAAAGAGCGATGTTCTCTTATCCCCTTTTTATACTTTAGGATTGAAATTTTAAAACAATATTTTGACATAATAGGCTATTTATGAATAAAATAACGAATACTCGTCAAACGATTTTCTAGATTTCTGTTTTTCATTAATTCTTATGCTTTGTTTTCCCATTGATTTTAAAATTATGTACCTACAAAGAATTTTTTGTCTTAGATCTCTTTGAAGTTCCAACTTGACCCGACCTAAGCTTGATAGAAATATTAGAAACCACCCTCAAAGTTGAAGATTTTTACTGTTACAAAAGGCGGTAAAGGACATAAGACAAAAATCATCGTAAAATTACTACATACATCGGTTAGCCCTGCAGAATCTAAAACAATAGGTAGGTAAATATACTAACAAACATGCATTAAAATATGTAGGTACTCAAAAAAGTAGAATACATTTTAGGGGTTCGACATATTACATTAATTTGATTGCTCGAATACTTATATTATTACCGAATAATCATTTGTTACTACTTGACAGTTTCATACATAAATAATTACTTACTGGTTACCTAATGTTTGTTAATGATAATATTTTCACAAGTGTACAGTGTACACTGTCTGTACTTAAAGCACACTGATAATTGAGATAAATAATAATTGAAAAAAATTAAATCATATTCAATTAGTGTGCATCGAAATATTGAAGCTAATCATTTCAGCCAACTGAATTAATATGAGCTGAACTGGCCCGGCCGAATACTGGTCACCGGGAGCCGGGAGGAGAACGCGCTTTGGATAATGTCATGAAATTATTTAATTTATTCTGTTTCTGTAATAATGTCATTATTGTCATAAAATTTGTAAGAAATTGGTAATATCGTCAGATGTATATTCATTTAATGTTAACTGATAAGTGATGACCTCCAAACAAGCCTCCACCGTTACGCACCGGCACTCGGCAGTTGGCAGTCTGTTCACTGTAGTTGTGCGGCTGGTAGATGTTGATTATTTCGCAGTACTACTACCACCACACGTTATCTCTTGAGTTTTCCGTATTATAATTTGTATTGATAAAACATAACCAAAAAATAGTGATCTTTCTTGATCGGCGTAGCCTTGAATTCTCAAGTAAGTTAAGTCTTAATTTCATATTATTTAATTATTTATTAATTTTACTGCGATGTACTCTTAAAACTTATTAAACATTTATCATTAGTTTTTACAAGTTGACTTGTAGACACATTTAGTTTATATCGCTGCATGTTTTACCATTGATGAACAAATTCTTCAATTATTTAGGGATTTTGGTGTGTGATTTATGCTCATAACTTAACGCGTCAAACACGGATACATAAATCAGCACAATCACCGAGCTGTAGCTGTCTTATCATATTCAATTGTGAACTTCGATAGTGTGTTTTTGGTTGTACTGTTTTACGACTGTGGAGAAAACAGTATACACGACCTCATCAACCTAACCTTTATTCGTGAAGAATCAAATATTTATGATCAGTTATTTACCACCTTCAGAGACAAAAATGTTCAGTTTAGAGGGCGACGATAAAGGTATTTCATTTGATATTTTTAAAATGAGTGGTCAAAATTAGTTTTGTTGTCCTTAAAATGTGTTATATCATTACAATAATCATCTATAATTTTTCATAAAATAAAGACTGCTTAATTACATAATAACGTATACTGAGACATGTATATGTATGTTATTTTTTCTTTGACCTATCAATGTGTTATGTTTTATAGTAATTCTAATGATAATTTATAGTTTTGTAGTGTACGTTATATGTTGGATTTTTTGTATTAGGCTGTTAATTGTATGCATTCGTACTCTACATATAGGTACATTGTACAATGAGCCTTAGTTTTGTATGACTTCTATAAGTGTTGACCTAATGCCAGCTGAAAAACATTTTTCATCTTTAACCAATCAACTTTCAAATCCCCAAGTATTTAATTTATGGTTCTACATTACAAAAATACATTTTCTATCTTTTGTACGATAAAAAAACAAACAAATGTTTGGTAAGCTATTTAAGATAAAAAAGGTCACATATTTATTTATGATAGCTATGTTGATTAAACTTTAAGCAACTTTACTATTTACTTAAATAATATGTTCTATACGTTATATGTTGAATAATAATAATAGTAATAATAATAATAATAATACAATTATTAATTCACTAATTTTTTCTATTATTTTTGGATTAGCCAATAGAGGAATGTTGACCAGTTTTCCATCTGTTCCATCTCCATATTTAAACTATGACCCTCAACTTCTACCTCAGTCATCCCAGCCAGAATATATATTTCTGGAAGGAGCTGGTTCCAAGCAACGTGGACGTTTTGAATTGTCATTTACTGAAATTGGTACTTCATGTTTGATTGGTGCTACAATTGGTGGCATACGTGGAATATACAGTGGTATAAAAATGACATCAATGGAAAATCAAACTAGTACATACAATAGAACACAGTAATATTTATTAATGTTTTGCTTTATGGAGTGCTTTATTGATATATCTTAGAAAGTTCTTAATACTGTAATATGTATTTTCAGGATCTTAAATAGTGTTTTTAAAAATGGAGCACGCCTGTCTAATACATTTGGAACATTATCTGTATACTATAGTATCTTCGGTATCATATTAGAAAAAACACGGGGATGTGAAGATGAGCTTAATACAATTGTAGCAGGAACAAGCACCGGACTTTTATACAAGGCTACAAGTTAGTGTTTAATGTTTATATAAATATATTGCTGTAATTATTTTTGATAATTTTTAGCGATGCATTTTAATGCAAAAATAGACATTATTTTTAAATAAAGAAAACACTTAAGGTATCCCACACAAGTTTTCTCATTGAAGATTTATGTACAAGAAGATATTCATTATAATAAAAATAATATACTATTTATATATTTTATATTCTTTGATTAAAACATATTCAGTTTTAATTGTTACTGTTTCTCATAAATATGGTATTCTAAAGTATAGATGAAAAATAATTTTACAAAGTGAATTCATGCTTCATAACTTTTGATTATAACTTAGTTATCACCTAGGTTATCACTTGTTCGATAACATATTAATAATTATAACACAATTATTATTTTGACTTAGCATAATTTATCTTTTTTTTATCTGTACATTCATCGTTGAATAAATATCAAATTTAAAAAAAATGTATTTATATCTGACTATATATTTTATAGTTTTGAAATGTATATTATTATATAAAAATGTTTCAGGTGGTCTTAGAAGGTGTGGCATTGGTGGTTTGATTGGATTCAGTCTTGCTACAGCATTCAGTTTGATTACCTCAAGAGATAAAATAAAAGATATGGGCAAAAACGTATTTCATTCCTAAAAATGTTAACCAAAATAAAATGTTTGCAAAAATAAATGTTGATAATAGTTTTTAGATACACAGTTTAACGCCTTTTAATTGATAAAAACTATATTAACTTGTTTGCAAGGGCGGATCCAGAATCTGAGTACAGGGGGGGGGGGGCACCTAAATTAAAAATATTTATATGGTTCTGATTTTTAATAATTAATGAAAAATTTTGGTTTTTGTAAACGTGGGCCATAGTTCTTCTCCCTGGATCCACCCTTGGTTGTTTGGAGTCCAGACTTATTGAATTTTATTGAGTTATAGTTAAAAAAAAAACATTATTATGTGTATAACATAGATATTTTAATAACAACATTTAAAGTTTGTAAATTGAATTAATTTTCAATATAACTTCTGTCGTGGTTTTGATTTAAACAATTTATCAAATCATTTAGTTGAAAAGAATAGTTAGCAAAAGCAAATTAGTCTATATTGAAAAATATAAAATGTAATTCAGATACATTATTCTATTATACAATTATCAGTTAAAGGGATATTCTGAACTTAATGTTTATTTGATTAATTGATTTGCTATTCATCTAGTGTTAATTTTAGTGACTGATGTAATTGTTATTTGTATATATATATTATTTGGAAAGATTAGAAAAAAATTAGATATTTTGTTTGTAGTTTTATTAATTTAAAACATTTGAGTGTAATAATCAGTTGGAAATAATATCTAATGTAGTCAATGTCTATTTAAAAAGAGCTTGACACATTGAATATTGGAGCTCACAACCTTAATATAATTAATTATGTTCGATAATAAATCTATAGATACCATCGTTTTAATTTTTAATCTTTATGGCTTTTTTACAATTCATTATTTTGGGTATAACATGTTACTTCAAATTTTATACTTATTTACACTATATTAAATTAAATTATCATTTAAATAAAATCCTATTTTACACGTAAAATTGTTTTTGCCTTGCTACTTAATAAAATTAATTCTCCAAATAGTTAACTAGAAAACTATCTTGTGAAAAAATAATATTATCAGTTTACCGATCGTTATTTTTAGTGTTCTGTAAGTACCCAAATGTAATATTTGTTGTGTAATGTGTGATCTATCATGACTTATGAATTAAATATTTAGATACATGATTGATTTAATGGCATATTACCTTATACTATATTATTGACTCAAATATGTGTGTTAATTTATTTTTTTTGCTTTCATCTATTTATAAAATTCATTATTGGGTACTATGTTGATTGTTCCATCATATAAATATGTATTAATGAGAATTTCTTTTAAAAATTCAAATATCAATAACATATTTATATAAATATTACCTTTTTTTTGGCTCTAAACTAGATGGTATTAAATATGTACACATTTTTTTATTTATATATAATTCATTAATGTAATTTTATTAAGATGCTACATACATTTATACAACTGTTAATATACATTACATATAATTACTAATAACATTACACATTACAGTACATAGTGCCTAGTAAGTTAAATTTACATATTCATAATTTTTAAATCCCAATAAAATTATGTACTCTAGATATCTAATCAGTGTTAGGTTTAGAAAAAATAAATAAATTTATTATATTAAGCATACTTTGTGATGATTGTTTTTATGTTTGTGGAGTTCATACTCCATGCTGTTATTGAGAATTTTATGTTTTAGGTAACCATTGATTTCTTATTCTTCATGCCACATCAATCAATATTTCCAGTGGTGCTAAGGTTATTGTGTACCAAGCTAACTTGTGGTGTATTGGTTAACAAATGTATCATTTTTAGTTTTTGTTGGGTTCGGTAACTTTATATTTTTGTTACTTAAAAGTAAAAACCAATTAAATTATTTGTCTTAATAACTATTCCTATTAGGAACTGCTTTATTACGGGTATATTTACCTTTATTTTTACATTAATTAATTGAAGACTGTTTATTTGAATGACCATAGTAAATGGCATACGACTTTCTCAATTATCTTGTTGGATAAACTGGTAATTAAGAGAAGAGATCATAATTGTGTAACCATAATTTTTCTTTCCAAAAGGGAGACACTTTCTTAAAGTTATTAAGAACTACCGATACCTTTTAGCTATTGGATAAATTATAAAATGCTTTCTACTTGATTACTATGTTAATTAAATTTACTTGTATATCAAATTAATATTTTTAAATAATGAAATAAGTTTTGAACACTGCTTTATATAAAACTTAGTAGGTATGTATCATTCATATTATAATTGTATTAGTTTGTGATTGAATTATGATAATGGTCAGTGGTCATTACCTCAATTGTGAAAATTGTATAACTGTAAGTGTATTATCATTTACCATGGACTATATATAATTTACCAATTTATGAATGTAAAAATTGAATTTTCGTAAATGCGGGACAAAAGCGAAACCACTTAAAAAGAGAAACGAATATTTCAAAAGCAATGTAATGCCCATCATACGGGATGTCTGGTCATAGTAGGCATGACCCAGTAGTCAGGTTAATTTTTGTACCGAGTAGTTAGTTCCGACTAAGGCATAAGTATCATTAATAGTATTAAAGTATTCAAACACCATATTAATAAAAAATTATGATAGAAAGTACACCTTCTACCTATTAACTTAGTAATATATATCTAACATATAATTAACATAAATTAAATTAAATTTGTCATAACCAGTATTCAGTCCTATGCTGTAACGCCTGCAAGAGGCGCCGAGCTTAGCCCGGCTGAACTCTGAGCCGCCCCTTTCGATGCGCGGCTGGTATACAGAGTGAATATTCGCTTATTGTTGTCAGCAAATGTGAGATTTTATTAATTTTTACTTCAAATTGTATATTATTATGTCCTTAAAAGTTAAAAACGAATTAAAGATAAATTCATTGGAATTGCGAATTGTCTAATATTTATGGAAAGAATTATCTTAATCCGTAATTAATAATAAAATGATCACTCTGTATGCAACGTTTGTTTGAACGATACTAATAATGATAAGTCAAAAATTCTGGGACCGTTTTTATCTATGTTGATAAGAACATAAAACACAATAGTCTGTTGTAATTCTTTGATTTTGTATGTGTTAATAGTGTTAATAAGTAAACTAAATTCTTGAGTATTTATATTTAATTTGTCTATTAATGTATGAATCTTAAGATAGTAAGGATTTTCGTCACCCAATTAGTGTGGTTCAATATTGATTTTTAACTAAATTCAATCATAATTGTGAATACTGTGAGATTGAAAAATGGCAGCTCAAATCAAACCTGGGCCAAGCTCAAGCAACGATAAATTCAATTCAAACCGTAAGCCTGTATTATTGGCTAAACTTGAAGGATGTAGTGACAATGTAAACAAAGCCATCATTATTCCTGAAACTGATGGTGTCATTAGTGTTTCAAGCGATAGGTAATATTAATTTAAGTTTGGTTAAGATTTTATTTGATACTACATTCAATATTTTATCTATTAATTAATAGTTAGTTCATTAAATAGTACAAAGATTTTCAAGATGAATTCAATACATATTGATTTATAGTCTTTACTACTGGCTTATTACTAAGTCTTAGTCCGATACCGGTTCTGCCGATATTCTACACATATTACTTCTTGAACAATTTATATTGAAATTATATCTATCAATACAATTTAATTTATTCCTTCAAAATCTTGAATGTATTCCTAAATGAATGTACATATTGCACATCCTTTTTAAAATAAAAACTAACTACCTGTAGAATATGCTCTAACGATAAGGTTATCATCGGTTCATAACTTATTAAAATTTAGTCTATTACAGTAAACATGATAAAATATTTCAAATTCATTAATTAAAACTACTTCTTTAAATTTATATAATTAATAAATCCACATAGCCTTACATATATTTTTTTGTTTTGTTAATTTATAATTAAAGCGACTAGAGTTGATAAAAGAATAATTAAAATAAATGTTTATAAATTAAAAATGTGCCATAAGTGTAAGGGTAAGGGCCTTGCATGGATAAATTTAAAAATAATGAAGTATAAAAATATAATTTGAAATTTTTATTATGTACAAAAAACATAGAAATATTGTAATAATTTACATTGACTTGTTAGAATTCTAAATTTTTTTTAAATGTACCTATAAATGTTTATACAAGCATTAAACATACAAAAAGCATCAAAAACAAGTATAGGTAGGTACTATTCAAAGTTTAAAGAATGTCTGGTTTATCCGTGACTTTTTTTTTATCCTTGGTTCTATACGAATCACTTACTACTTAATTAATGCATTATGTAAGACATACCAACATGTATTTACGCTACGTGCTATGTGATGAGAGCGACGCGTCAAAAAACAAAACACCTTGTACTTTGTCTCTCGCTTGCGTGATGAACAGCATGGTTAGAATATAATTCACTCACATTCACTGCGTTCATGTAGGTCAAAGCATTATAAGAATTATAAATATTACAAATTATACAAATCTACCTAGAAAAAAAACCACTAAAAATGTTGTAGAACACTGATGAAAAAGACACAAAAAAAAATAGCTATAATTGGTGTTTCTTCTAGTGTGATCAGAAAAAAATCCCAAAGTAAATACTTATAGTTTTTAAATTGTAATAGACAGTAGGTACCTTCTAGTTACTACCTGTAATATAATACTTAAATAAAAAATACATTTTAACCGCAATAATGTCCCTAAAATATTGTTGAGCATTACAAAATTATGAACTTAATAAACCCAATTACTATGTAATATTGAAGGATCAATATTAGTTGTTACTGCAGCACAAACCATGCAAGTTTGAGTCCTGCGCATAAAAGTGGTTAATCGCATTGTAGACAGATTTAAACATTAACGACGTATCAAAATCATTATAATAGTACAATCAACAAATACTAAAATGATAAATGGTTGGAACAAAATGTCTTGAGCTTTTAGGAGATGCTGGAAAATATAGTCAATAATTGTAATACAAAATTAATAACTGTAATTATATTGGTAATTATAATAATACCTATATCGGGTAGTCAATCAGTCAGTTAAAATTTACTAATAAAAATAAAAGTTTTTGAAAAATATTTAATGCGCTATTAGGTGTTATTGTAAACTACAGTGATTTCAAGTTTTTTTGAATCCCTACCCAAAATTTTTATTATTTTTTTTTTTAATGTGACCGCTTCAAATAATAAGAGAACTTGAATAATTTTTTAATACTTACTTTAATACAGTAAATAAAATAATCCATCGTCAGATAAGATTAAGCTGTACGCTATTTTATTTGATATGTTATTGTACATTTGTATTAAACAAATAATTAAATTGATTTCTTAAATGATAAATTTTGACATGAAAAACCATTTGTTCATTATTTTTGGGGACTCCTAAACTATCTTTTACTTTTTTTTGACCCCGAGGTTGAAAATTACTGGTATAGAGCCGTGGTTGACAATTCGTTTCTAATAAGGTCCGGATGGTTTGAAAAATAAATGTCTAGGTCCAGAAAAAAAATCTTATTAGATTGAAGAATTTTGGTTTATTAATCAAATATTATAAATATATTTGTAATTATTATTTTTATTTTATGTGCAAGCAGACTGACGCACCAAGATATTGTAAAAATTATCATTCAAATTTTATATTTTATATTTTTTTTATTGCTATTACTTATTATTTTTGACAGCTGTACGCAACAGTTAGGTATAGCTTTAGGGATATTTTCCTAGGTTTTTTTTCCTAGATTCAGAATAAACATATTGTGTCAGCAATAGCTATCAAAAATTTGACTCAAATTAAATTTTTTTTTTAGTTATTTAATATTTTGTCCAAAAACAGAAGGGTGATTGTGGCCGTCTAATATTGAAAATCAATAATTCCATCCTTCTGTTTGGTCGTTGATTCAATGTTAATCATAAAGAATGGTTTGATTTACTTCAATGGTGAATATAGTGGTGGAATATTTTGAATTATATCCAACACACCTGTAAAACCCATGGACTGAATCATTATATCAAAATATTCAACTAAAACTGTTGCATCTTAATATATTATACTATAATTGTTCTTAAAAACCCTCCAAATTTTTTTCGTGTTATATTGTGTGGTATTAAAATAACTATATATTAATGTTTTAAAAACTAAAATAAAAAACATTGTACCTAATACTAAGTGGACTAAACTCGGTGGTACTCGGTGGATTGAAAACCACAACGGAATTAAAAGATTATAATAAAATTAGAATACATTTTTTTAGCCTAAAACCCCCCTGAAATTAATTTTCAGTTACGGCCTTGATGTCACTCAAAGAAGAAAAAATCCTAGATACACCACTAACCTAAATACTTGATTTTTATTAAATAACAATATATATTTATATACTTCTTTTTTTAAACTTTTACTTAAATATTGTTTATATTTAGATATTAAAAATAATATTAATAAAATAAAAATTACAGTAGATACCTTTTAGAACATTTTTTTTTACTGATTTATTTATTTATGATTTTCAAATAAAATATAGATTTTTTCATGTTTTTGAATTAAATTATTACTGACATTTTCAGATCTGTTAGAGTATGGTTAAAAAGAGATTCAGGTCAATATTGGCCAAGTATATGCAATTACTTGCCTTCACCTGCTGTTGATTTATTTTATCGACCAATATCTAGACAATTATTTGTTGGACAAGAAAATGGAACTATATCAGTAAGTGTAACACATTAATATTATAATTGTTTATTTTAAAACACTTCTATAAATTTTTCTTATAGTTTCAAATAATAAAATAATTCTTGTAAATAAATAACTTTTTAAGTATTAAATTTAATATTTTTTATTTTTTTATTTAGTTAATACATATTTATGTTTTCACTTGTTTATTTATTATTAATTTTTTTTTTTTGCTATTTTTATAAACAGAAAATTATTAAAAATGAGTTATTTTATTTGGTTAGGAATATATTTTAGAAGAGGATTTCAATCGCATGGAGCCCATAGGTGATATTTTAGCTCATTATGGCCGTATAACTGGAATGATCTGGACTGAGGTATCCATTGATGGTACCGTGGAACAATGGATTTTAAGTACATCTCGTGATAAAAGATTTCAATACCATAATGCTAAAAATGGCAATCCAATTGGTCCTCCTTTTGTGTGTGCTGCGTGGTGTACATCTCTGGAGTATCCTTTTAGCTAAAACTTATCATGTTCTATGAGAATAGCGTTCAGGAGCTATGTAAAAAAAAAATAATTATGTTATTTTTTATATGAACATAATTTAATACTATATCATAAATACAATTGTGATAGCATCATGTTTATGTGTTAATAATTACAATAATCTTATCTAATTAAATCTTAATTATCTTAATAATACCTATATTGTATACAATACAAGTAAATTTGATTTACATTGCCTAAAATCAGATATGATGCTGAATCAGCTCATGCATTTGTTGGAGATTACTCTGGAAATATTACAATGCTGAACATAAAAGCCGATGGGTTACAAGTTGTAACTACATTGACTGGCCATACTGCATGTATTGAAATGCTCACTTGGGATTCATCATCAAGGCGTTTGTTTTCAGCTGGGCATGATCGTTTGATTATAATTTGGGATATTGGTGGAGGTCATGGCACAGCTTATGAACTTCATGGTCATACGTATGCATTTTTAATATCTAAATTAAATCTCAAGTTATATTATTTAATTAATGATTATATTTTAATAATATTTACAAGTAAAATTTAAAAAAATAATACTCAATTTTTCATTTTTTTAGTAATCGGGTTACATCCTTGGCATTTGTATCGCCTAAAAACCAATTAATATCTGCTGGCGAAGATTCTGTCCTGGTATTTTGGGATTTAAATGCAGAAAGAAAAGAAGTAAGTTATTAAAGTAAATGAACTGTTTAAGTTTTGATTTGTGTTCATAAATGAAATACATATATATTTCATTCATTTATTTATATCTTACCATATAACTGTAATTCTACTATGTAACATAATTGTTCTTATTTATTCAGTATCACAAGTGATTTGTTTTGATTTTTTTAATTGAATAATGTTGGGTAAGTTACTTTTAAAATGTAATGATGTTACTTTAATTGTCAATACTCTAATAATTCTACTTTGCTTTACATTCTAAAAAGTAGTAACTACATTACTTAATGTAACAAAAAAATAAAAACCATTAATACTATGTATTTCTTTAATTTCTTTTAACTTATTTCATAAGCATCACAAAGTAGAAATACTATATTGGTGTAGTTTAGAATATTTGTGCAAACAATTTAAAAAATAATTAACAGTTAACAATTATAAACATTTAACGAATAAAAGCTTGCGCACAGAGGATTTTGGGTGTGTCTGAGCACCCCCTGACATTTTGTTATTGGGTCTCTACAATTTAAGTACCAGAGGACTCTGGGGCCTGTATTTTAATTGATGTTACTAGAATAAAATGTGATTTTTTCTAAAATATGTGGTAAAAAACAAATCATATTTTTTGTAATAAAAAAATAACAAAACGTAAAATATTTGCTTGGAATAACTTATCATAGTCATTACAGCTAAATGTAATTGACTTTAAAAGTACAAATAATAAATAATCATTGAAATTATCTTAGAAATATATATTGGATCCAATTATTTGAAGGAAATATATAACTTGGTAGTTGGTTCTAGTAATTATGCATCGTAGATTAATATGTACATGTATTTTTAAGCTAGGGCCCAAATTAGGAAAAAGGCCTTAAAATATTGTAGACACGCCCATGATAACATACAACAATTATTAATATTTAACTATTAAAATATATTTGTGTTAAAAATGTATAAAAAAAATAATATTCCACTTGACCTGTTTATGGGAAACGTTCCGTACATTATGTTAAAAGTCAATTAAAAATTGAATTAACTAACTTTTATAGTAATTTGCATGGTTTAAACCTTTCACAAGCTTGCCTTTGGGACAGCCTCATCAAAATACCTATTATTGTATAATTTAATATTGTATAATGTGTACCTACTTAGTAATTGATGATGATTCAATAAACTGAACTAATACTTTCAAAAAAAAAAAACTGAATTGTGACAATTTAAAATTAAATACATATTTATATTTATTTGTTTACCCATTAGTTACATTACAAACGTGTATATTATTATTTTTTTTTATTCTCAGTCCTTAAAACAAGTTTAAACGGAAACATTATATTATAAGAATTACTTATGAAAAGAAATGTCTACTTTTTTGTATACATGGGGACAATTTTAATGAAATTACGTGTTACTAATAAAGTAACCTTATTATTTTTGTTACTTTAATATCCAACATTGGAATTGATAAGCCTTATAATTTAAGTTCATACATTAAAGTAAATAATTCATTTTATAATATTTAATCATTAATTTTACATATTATTAGGCTATAATTTATAGTTTTCATTTTGTTTTTTTTCTATTCATTTAATTATTATTTATTTTAAATTCTTAATTAGACACCTCCTTGGGCTGAATCAGATAACTGCGAATCTTGTAGCAGACCATTTTTATGGAACATCACTGGAATATTCGAACGCAAACAATTTGGATCAAGGCAACATCATTGTAGGGCATGTGGTCGTGCTCTTTGTGATAAATGTAGCCAAGAACAATCTACCATACCATCCATGGGATTTGAGCTTCCAGTAAGAGTCTGTAAATTCTGCAGCAGTAATATAGAGTAAGTTTGATTTTGATTTTGATAGAATATTTGTTTTAACAAATTTATTTACTTTTAGTCATACGCCGCTTGCAACATTCCATGATACTAAGCACAGCGTTATGTCAATTACAATGGATTTACAACGAAAATGTGTTGTGACAGTTGGTCAAGACAGAGTTATAAAAATCTGGGATGTATCAACTCTAATATAAACTATCATTTGCAATTTATGTATTTAACCATTGAAGTTTTGAAGGTTTTTTTCTGTACCTAAACATAAAAAATGAGCCTAATATATGCATTTATCATTATGAAAATAATTTAGTTTAACATTCAAAAAAAAATTATATTTAATGGATAATAATGTTATTTGTATAAAATACGTTATAAACTTATAAACAAACACATACCCATATATTATATTATATTATATATTATATATACATTATTAAAAACCTGTAATTTTAATAAACTAAATTGTACCTACTATTATTATACAGTAAATTAGGTATTTTTATTGTAAGCAAAAAGTAAACTTAACTATACAAGTTATTTAAAACCTGTTTTCCATTTATTATTACCTATTATTTACTTACAGTTAT
Source organism: Myzus persicae (assembly GCF_001856785.1). Classification (NCBI taxonomy): domain Eukaryota; kingdom Metazoa; phylum Arthropoda; class Insecta; order Hemiptera; family Aphididae; genus Myzus; species Myzus persicae. The sequence goes on along the minus strand of NW_019104089.1, from coordinate 145,143 downwards.
TGGCATATTCAAGGGTATGGCAGGCATAATATTTAACAGACTGAACATATTTAACTTTAAAGGATCAGATAAAGCTGCGTTTAGCCATCAAATATAAAACCTAGAATTTTGTAAATGCGTGTGTATAATATTTAAAAACATAACTGATATTTTAACAAATCTTAAAATGATACATTTATTAAAAATATTACATTAATAATAAATTTGTTTAGAACATTATGAAATAACTAGTTTTTGTGTACCTATAGTTTAGGATTATAAATGTTTTTTCTAGTTTACATTTTCACTCAATTAGTTGTAGCCACATTTGAGATGATCGATTTTTGTAGTTGACTGAGTTTTACTTTGGTCTGATGAGTAATGGTAGCCTAAACATTTTTGATGCAACTCACCTGGAACTGACGCCTATGTAGTTAAAGACTTACCGTGAAATCTATTAAACTTGTAAAACAGAGTTAATAATAAGCTTGAATTTTTTAAAAAATATTTGTATGATTTCAACAATTAAACTAATAAATTTACTGTAATATGTGTTGTCTTGTGTCTCTTAACTGTAGAGGGGTTGTAGAACATTTTTTGATTAAAAAAGTTGTTAATGCTTTTTAATTTGAAGTGCATATTCCTTAATTGAAATTCAGTATTATTATAGGTGGGTCACCTACAATACTGATATAGCTTGAATATTTGATACCTATAAGTTATACCTTAAAGGTACAGGCTATAACAGAATAATCTGACAAAAATAAAAAAAATTACGGTAGTTTTGAACAAATGACAAAAATTGGGAAAATTATATAGATAGTATAGAAATATACTCATGTCAGGAAATTCCCCAAAAAAAATTTTGAAAATGTTATTACATTTTAATTTAATTTACTTACAACAAAATATTGATGTTTCAAAAAATTCTAAAAAATAAACTACTTGATTTGGATAAATGTTTTTGCGATTAAAACTGTTCTTATAATAGAATTCACAAATTGATAATTTTAACATTGTCCAAAGAAATTTGAATTAAAATAATGAATATTGAAATAATGAATATTCTTTTCCAGTAAAAAATTTTTTGTTATAAGTATAGAAATGTTAGTGTTGAACCTAATATTAAAATTTAAATGGAAGCTATGAAAAGAAAATAATGTCTAAATTACTAACTAAAAAATAATTCAGAGTCCTATCACTTTATCAGTGAATCAATCATTAACTTATGTTTGTACAGAATAATAGGTTTTAGAATCTAGTTTCGTATTTTGTCCCCCTTCCCATAAAACTACCCAATGCCCATGCTATATTTTTATGTAGGTACCTATTAAAAGTGCATAAAGAAAATCAGACAATTTAAGCATGATTATACTGTAGATAGTTCTAAGTTCCTTTTTTTTAGTTTATTATTAAATACAAAGAGGTACCTATACATACCTATACAATAGTATACATTATAATAAATAATAATATTCCAAGTACCTAGATATTTATACTTTATAGGCTTATATTTAATTTTAGTGTTGCTAGCCAAAAACAAAATACAACCGTGTTAGCATCGATACGGATATTATGTACGTTGTTTTATTGACGTTGCACTGACGGCTTTAATACGTGTTTTTTGGTGGACTTAAATAAAATAATTTTGCAATACAATTTTACCGGTTTTAAATATTTTAAAGTATAATTCAGTTATCTGTATGCAACTATTATGACTAGAAACACGTCTTCAGCGGTAGCAAATGGTAATGATCGCGAAGACGTTCTCCAAAACTCCCTTGACAATCCGACGGACACTGTCACCGCCGGTCCATCAGCCGGTGGCGTTGGCGGCATCGTCGAAATGAGACGCGGCCGTCGTCGGTCACGCGGTCGTCGATCAAGGCGGAGGTCCGGGAGCCGCAGACGGAAGAGACGGTCATCCAGGAGGTCAAGGTCAGGGCGCAGGCGGGCGAGCGGGGACGAAGAAGAACAGGACAGCGAGGATGATTCGGATTATACCGACCAGGAACAGGACGAATACGACGACGATGGAGAAACCTCCGACGCGTCTGGTCGTCGGAGAAGGGGTAGGAGGAGTAGAAGTCGCAAGGGCAGACGGTCGTCATCGCGGAGGAGACGTCGGAGGAGTAGTGGCCGCAGCCGGCGACGTCGCCGCCCTCTGAGCGTTACCGGTGACGAGGACGATTTTAACGTGATCGTACAAAGGCAAAATCTTCAAGTCGCATCGTCCGATGACGTTGAATTCACGGAAGCCGTGAGGAGCCGTCGTCGCCGCAGCGGCAGCCGGAGGAGAAAGAGGTCCTCGGCTGAAACGCAAAGATTATAATAAATAATAATTTTATCGAAATAAAAAAATAAAATTTTACTCAAATTAATTTTATTCTTATAACAAAACGAAAAAAGGTGCGGTATGACTCTTTCAAGAACCAGTATTTTCAATATTTGTATGATGTCGGTGAGTGCAGCAGTGCATTAACCAGGTACTTATTAGTGAACATCGTGAATTCAATATAGGTACATTATTAAAAATGTGGGCAAATGGGTAACACTCTTATGTACAGTCTAGAGTCTATAGAAGTCATAGCTAGGCATCGAAAAAGAGGGGGGGAGAGCAAATGAGGCAAATGCCCTAGGGCGTCATAAAAACGAACGATAAAAAGAAAAATTTGGTGTTTTTTTTAGATATTATTTTCCTTTTATACATTGTAGTAGGTATAGATAAATAAATATGATAATAAATATCAATACTTATAAACGATAGAATATTATTAATGCATTATTATTGATGATTTAATATTTTTCTATAAGAATTTCCACTAACAGCAGTTTTTGAGGAACGTTGTATCAAATGTTTAGTGATTTGACAGAGTTAAAATTTTTTAGTCGACTATAATTTAAAAAAAACGAATATAAATTGAAATTTTCTTATGCTTACATATAGATAAAAAAATACCAAAATATAAAAAAAATTGTCATGTACTTGTCTACTTCACTACGGTTATTTTGTTTTTGAATTTAACTAAAAAAACAAAATCGATTTTTTTGAAAACTGGGTTTGCGTTTAAAAATCTCAGTTTTGCCTTACTTTTTTGTTTGTTTTCCCTGAAGCATTATCATATCTCAAAGTTTCATCAAATATCGATAGTCATCACTCATCTGCAGTTATCTGTTAGCAATTATCTAAACTTGGTACATAATTCATATTGTCAATTTTCAAAAATAATAATAAATACGCAGGTACCTTTAATTGGTAAGTATTAAGCATATTTAAGGAATGAGGTTAATTATACGCTAAAATGTGAAGTTAATTTCACATTTTTTTTTTTTTAGTTTTAGTGATTTGTCAAATATTATTGCCCTAGGGCGTTATTGGTGGTTAGGACGGCAGTGGCACATGTCAACCTATATATAATATTACGAAGTATATTTTGTGATATTTTTATTGTTATAAAATTAATTTATACTACTATTAAATATTAGTAGAGCTAGGATTTTAATGACCTAAAAAATGCACAAAAATGCACTGAAAAAATATGCAAAATTGACCAACAAACTCTAAAAAATGACCAAAATAAGTATACTTAGATGAGCGAAAAAATTTAATTTCAAAATAAATATTATTATTAACTATGATTTATTCAATTTTCTTACTACATAAAAAAGGTAAAAGTTTATTTTAAGATGTAAATTAAAAAATTAATATATTCAAATTTGAGTTGACTTGTGAGTTAAATTAATTATGTAACTTTTTTGATTCAAACCCACTTTGCCGAATCCCAAATCCCAATTCGCCGGCAACTCAGTTTGCCGACAAATATACCAGTTTTAAAATATTTTTAATATTATTTTATTTATATAGTTTCTATTTTTCCGACTCACCGACAGGTGACAATAATTTTATCGAAAACGGGTTAACAGCGATAATATTATGGTATGTTGTCGATATAAGTTCAAAGGTACTATTTTTATAAGGGTACTATAGGTACAAATTGCAATTAGCTCAATCTCAATTGAGATTACCTATACAACACATATTAAAAAACTTAAAATAAACAAAAATTAGTTTGAATACACAAAATGAATGTAATATTTGTAAAAATGATCTTAAATATGCAATAAAATGTGTTCAACACAAAAAATGCAAAATAAAAATTACACATTCTAAATTTTCACAATCACGAAACAAATTTAATGTTTGGTTAAAACTTTATGCACTTAAAGAAAAAAAAAGCGAAGTCACCAAAATCCTAGCTCTAGACATTAGTAATGCAGTAACCAGTAGGTTAGCTATAATAATATTGCATTTGAAAATGGCATTGTGCATATTTTGTGTACCGTTATTATTCGTTTAAACATCTAATTTCGATCAAATTTGAATTTAAAATATCTATTAAAAAAACTTTGTTTATTTATATTTTTAAAAATTTTAAAAATTCAAAAATCTTAAGCTGTAAACAAACCAAAGAAGTTTTTATTTACCAACACTATTAAAATGTAAGTATGCTACACATAAATATTATCTCCAATATTTTTCTATTTGATGGTCTGCAAACGCTCAATCTAATAAGAATTCTAAGTTGCACTTCATAAATGGGGCATGGCAGACTTTCCACTTTGTGAATGTGTAGACAACTTAACATACAGTTAAGACGTGTCCTAGCATAAAATGTTTGAAAAAGGATTATCAAAACTACACAAAGGTGGACCAGCTGCGGTAAAATGGCTTGAATATTGTATGAAATATTACTAGTATATTGATGTTATTGTTATAATTATTTAAACTATTATGTATTACCTATTTACTTATATTGTATTAATTGTTTAATTAGTTGTTTAATTTTTTCAATTTTATCTATACTTTGTTCATGTCATCTCAAAATAAGTCTCAAATACCTATGTCATATTATGAATAAGAAAAACTAATAATTAATTCAAATACCGAACACTTCCCCCCAGTTACAGTACAAAATACATTAATAAGCGTCTTTGGAAACAAATGCCATCGATGATTTTTGTACGATCATCTGTCATTTATGTTTAGCTGGCCATTTTGATGAACTAGAATATTGTTATGCCTCTCGGTATCTATGTATTTTTGGTTTATTAGTGAGTGTATAAACGTTTCAAGAGCTCAGTTATATTTTTCACAATCTTCCAAACAACATAATATTTTCGCTTTTAAATTTAACTCGTTTACCGGTGTATAATTATTAATAATCATGCGTGAAATTTGTCATTTACAAGCTGGTCAATGCGGAAATCAAATCGGTGCAAAGGTAATATAAATAAATACCTACATTCTATATAGGTTCACTCGATTATAAATAAGAATAGCAATAACTTTAAAACTTGAAAGCATATAGGGGGTACTTACAATCAAACATTTCATCGCCGTGAAGCAACATTTTTTTAAAAAAATATTTTAAATATGGGTATCTATTACGGCTATACATGTACGATGTACCTTTTTTTTTTTTTTTTTTTTTCCTTCTGAAACCGGGAACGGGTGGGAACTGTTTAGCACAATACTGCCACCCGATGTACGATGTACCTATGTAATTACATATTACAAATGTATTAAACATTTTTAGTTTTGGGAAGTCATATCCGATGAACACGGCATTGATCCAACCGGATCATATCATGGAGATTCTGATCTACAACTAGAACGAATTAATGTCTATTATACTGAAGCTCTCGGTAAATTTTAATCAATTAATTAACCAAAGGGTCCGTAGTTATTTACAAGTTCAACAGTTTTTTTCCCGTAATGCCGTTTCTTATTACAAATACAATTGCAATGTAATGCGCATTGCAAAAACAAATGTTACAATTACTTTTGTCGTAATGTTAGGTGGTAAGTATGTACCTCGAGCAATTCTTGTGGATTTGGAACCTGGTACCATGGATTCTGTGAGATCGGGTCCTTTCGGTCAAATTTTCCGTCCAGATAACTTTGTTTTTGGACAATCTGGAGCTGGCAATAATTGGGCCAAAGGACATTATACGGAAGGTGCAGAGTTAGTCGATTCAGTTTTGGACGTAGTCAGGTACTTTAATTTGAAGAATTTTACATATTTATTCGATCACCATGTTAAATCCCTCAATTTTTATGTATATATATATTTCGTGTTTCAGGAAAGAAGCAGAAAGTTGCGATTGCCTTCAAGGATTCCAACTGACCCATTCATTAGGCGGTGGAACGGGTTCCGGGATGGGCACACTTTTAATATCTAAAATTCGTGAGGAATATCCGGACCGTATTATGACTACATACAGCATTGTTCCTTCACCAAAGGTAAAAAATTATGTGTAATTATTTTTAATTTTTGATGCGTAAGTGCTTATTTTTAAATGCATATTTCATTATTTTTAGTACATTAAAAATTTAAAACTAAACTTAAATTAAAAAAGATCTTGTTGTAATTTATTTTTAAGAAAAATATTTTAAGTAGTTTTAATATATTTATCTAAATTTTAGTTTGAAACGTGGGTATATTATGTAGGTTTGTTAAATTTAAATTAATATATATATAATATATATTTACGTATGCAAGTCTCGATATTATTAAGAACGGATCCGCCGTTAAAAAAAAATATTTCAAAGACGTTCATTAGTTATTCCGTCATATTATTATTCATAAGTGTAAGGCAGTGCAAATTTCAATAAACTTACATACACGTAAAAATTACTAATGAGTAATTAATAAATATAAATGTACAAGTTGCATTGCTTCGCTCATGTACAATTTAACTATTATTTGATCTAGCTAATTTTGTTAATTTTGTGTTAAATAATAATGTTTACATTTTTTTTATACTTCGTACTCGTCGAGTTCGTAATTTGTATACAATTTTTTATTAATATTCGAAAATACATCAATGTAATGTTTCACGATATTTCTTTTAAGACATGGTTTTGCCCGATAATAATTTAGGCAAACACAGTTGGTCGTCTTATAATGTTTTAGATAGTGAGCGAACGCAGAGTCGGCGCAAGAAGCATTGGAGCCCTGGGCGAAACCATGTTTTGGCACCCTTAACAAGCCCCCCCCACCCACCCCGCCTAGTTTGAGTAGTAGTAAAATTAAGTTTTTTAATAATATCTAAGTTAAATAAAATTAGTATGTATCATAACTTTAAAAACAATAAATAATTGTGTGTGTCAGACAATTGTGTCTTTTTGATTTACTCTAGACTGCGTTATTTTCGAATGGGCTTTACCGCCGCGGTTTTTCTAACAAATCTAGGTGTAATCGTCTAGTTTTATGAATTTATTTATAAATCGCTGAATATAATATGAAAATATATTACGACCATCTATATATTTTATTGACCCACACAAATGCGGTGGTATGCTACTATGCTTCCATGATCCATAGTTCCATGCATTATTTTTACATCAAAACCAGAGGTATCGAATATCGATACACTGTTTTATTCTTACATTATATTCAATTAAAACGACATTAGATAATTTATATTTCAAATTGTACACATTGTTAATGCTTATTAAAAGATAATTTAAATAAAAATAATTTTCAGTTTGGCGCCCCAAACTTCATATAAATGATTATTTTAATCGATTTAAATCTACCAATAAATCAATTATATAGTTGTACAATGTAAAAATAAATAGGTACATTTTAATATAACCTAACCGTTATAATAAATAATTTTTTTTATGTGTGGGGGACAGATTTTTTTTTATGTTGATATACCTAAATAATATAATATAATATATATTTCATATATAAACTTAAATATTAGAGAATATAGTATAATATAGCATAATATAATATTATCTCAGCTAAATATTTTTATTGTAGCTTGTAAAATTAAATGCCATGATGGAAAAAGCTTGATGAAAGTGTTTAGTGTATATCTTAAAATAGAATAAAGAACTTAAAATGATTAAAATAAATTAAATACCTATTTAAAAAAAAAATGTAATTGGGTGAGCAATTTTTTTAAATTGTATACTTCCTGATTCTTTGTGCATAAAAATCTTTGCTCTATCTATGGATAAACATCATTCATCATAACATTATAAATATACTATATAATATAACAGTATAATTATTAATTGTTGTTATATATGTCATAATACATTTAGTACTAAACAATTAAATTTGATTATTGATTATAATATAAACAATATTTATATATTTTATTCGAGAGTTATGAGAGAAGATAAAATAATTTTTATGTTACCATTCATTCTAAAATTGACTTTTCGATAATATATTTTTAATTAAGTTGCCTCCTCCCCCCCAGTTTACGCCAATGTCTCTACCTATACGATATATTTGTGCGCAGGTATCAGATACCGTGGTGGAACCGTACAACTCGACATTATCTGTACATCAGCTGGTGGAGAACACCGACAAAACGTTTTGCATCGACAACGAAGCGCTGTACGACATATGCTTCCGGACTCTAAAGCTCACCACACCCACATACGGTGACTTGAACCATTTGGTGTCGGCGGCCATGTGCGGCGTGACCACTTGCTTCCGGTTTCCCGGACAGCTCAACTCCGATCTCCGAAAGTTGGCCGTCAACATGGTGCCGTTCCCGCGTCTGCATTTCTTCATCACCGGGTTCGCACCACTCACATCCCGCGGCAGCCAGCAGTATCGTGCACTGACCGTCCCTGAACTGGTACAACAGATGTTTGACGCTAAAAACATGATGGCAGCGTGCGACCCACGCCACGGCCGGTACCTGACCGCCGCCAGTATATTCCGCGGACGCATGTCCATGAAAGAGGTGGACGAGCAGATGCTCAACGTGCAGACAAAGAACTCCAGCTACTTTGTCGAATGGATACCCAACAACACGAAAACCGCAGTGTGCGACATACCGCCTAGAGGCCTTAAGATGTCTGCCACGTTCATCGGCAACACCACAGCCATACAGGAGATGTTCAAGCGCGTGTCCGAGCAGTTCACATCTATGTTCCGGCGCAAGGCTTTCTTGCATTGGTACACTGGTGAGGGCATGGACGAGATGGAATTCACCGAGGCAGAATCCAACATGAATGATCTGGTGTCTGAATATCAACAGTACCAAGACGCGACTGTCGATGAAGATGGCGAGGGAGATGATGACGACGAGGACGCAGAGGCGTAAGCTTCACCAGCCACAGCCGTTATCCATAGATTTTAATTACTACTACATTGTATATACGTTCACCTAAAAATTATGTTTTTTTAAAATTGCACAAGCGTTCGTTGCGAGTAATCACAAATCAAATAATGTCATCGATGTGGTGTGTATTGTGCCTGTATACGTTCACGAAATATATATAATACTTACCATATAACGTATTCTGTTTAAACATATTATTATTGTTTTTTCCGGTGATCAAAGTATAACTAAAATAAGTGCATATAAGTAGGTAGATATTAGATGATATAACGCCACTACCACATGGCTATTATAATTATAATGAGAATCCTTAATAATTTATAATATGTAGGTACCTACATAGTTTAATAGGTAACCCATTCCCATACCCGGTATACCTAGATACTTTCTGGAATTTTAATTATACATATTTACAGTTAAGGGCTGTTCCTACCAACCCCGGTTAAAGTTAACGGACATTTTTTACACAATTACGGAGGGGGGATCTGGGGAATATGGCCGTATCCATTTTGCTCCAAAAACGAGATACCGTTTTCCTTCACTGACCATTTTCCTCCAAAAAAATAAAAAATAATTCTTGACCATTTTCCTCCACTTTCTATTTTCCTCCAATAAATAATAAAATAGTTTTTATAAATAATTTATTCATAGCAAAAAAAAAAAAAAATGTTTGTCAGGTCATTATGTTCAATATTAATAAAATAATTTGAGCTATAATTGTATAATGCAGAAAGCTCTAAATAAAAAAAAAATAATAATAATAAAATAAAACAATAAAATAGTTAATAAAAATAAAAATGAATTGAATATACCTATTATTATATTTTTTATAATTATATGACATTTCAGCAACAAATGAATACCTGTTTTAAAAAAAAAATTATACATGTTTAATTATTTTTATTCAATTAATATGAATAATTATTTTACTTTTTGTAATTACATACCTAGAAATGTCTTCGTTTGGCAATTTAATAATTGCATTGTCGATTGCTTCACGACGTTTGTTTGCTCGGTAGTCTTTTGATTTTTTCGGAGTATGAATACTTCTTATTTTACAATAAATATCAGTTCGAATTTGTTTCACAATATTGAACCACATAAATATATTTGGTTTTTCTTTACAAAAATTTTTTTTAAAATGCGAATGGAATGACTCTCATGAATTGGTAGTTCGTAATAACGAAGATGATGATTCTGCCCAAATAAATGGTGGAAATGTAGCATTTTCTGAAATGTACGTGTGTCTGTTAAATAGTCAGCATAATGATTCACTCTATTATCGTTAGGTATATTGCTCATAAAATCTTCAATAAAACACGAAGAAACTTCTTCTCTTCCCTCGGATTTTTATTAGGCTTAATCGATAGCTGGTATAGATAGCCGATACCAGAGTGTAGTCATTAACCGATAAGCGCAAAATGTGATTCTAGCTTTAATCTATCTTTATAAAACGGAACGTAATACTACAACAAAAATATTTGCTAAAATATTGGAGGATAATAGACATAACTTTAGTCGAAAATAATATGGAGGAAAATGGAAACCAACCTTTTATTTTTTTGGAGGAAAACGATATCTCGTTTTTGGAGGAAAATGGAACCGCCCGGGAATATAATGGTCATTTTTTTTTGCAAATTACATGAAATTTAATTTTAATTCAACTGTTGTAGAAAATTCAAATAAAAAAAGTCAAATTGACACAACATTTTTTTTCCTATCACCTATAATATCCTAATCTTAATGATATTTTCCCCAAGTGTTTATTTCATCATTTTCTATACATTATAAGTTGTAACATTTTCAAAATATTTTGAGTTCTATAAGGACATTTTCAATTTTTTGAAGAGCTTCCTTAATGTAAAATAAATTATTTTAATCTCAATAATATCATAAAATAAACTTGGTGATGCTAAAGACTGACGGACCGTCTTTGTTTAGAATCGATTTTTGTAAGTATAGATACCTACAATGATTTTATATCATTGAATTTAACACATCCATTACAGTGACTTAAATAATGTACAGCATAGTGTTGCCCACTTACCCGCTTATTTTGAAATGCACCATGTTGAAAAACAAATTAGTGGCAAGACCAAAGGGGAATTGGTGGCAGAGCTCGCCACAATAATAATAAGTTGGTGGTTATTAAAAATTCATATCCCTTCGCACCCTTCCTGTATAACATATTTTGTAATTATACCTCTAACTCCTTTATAGGTATAAGTATACAATTATACATATTATAGGACTATAGTACTGTATAGTGTATATATACTATATAGTACATATAACTATTTACTATTTACTTAAGTACTAATTTTTCGATGATTATATTAGTCTGGGTAGATGCGTTGTAGAAGAAAATATGCAAAAATGATTTTCTTGAGTTACCGATATAATAGGTACAACAATATATTGTTGGGAGCCCCAACTTTTGTTTACCAGCCGGTGTATAATATGTGTACAACAGAGGTTTCCACACTATTTTTTACACACCAGTACACTCATTTTTATTACTGATCAGTCACACACCATGCACTTAATTTATGATTTCAATAAACCGTGCAAAATGTAATAATAAATCAATTTAATTATTTACGTTCGAGCGAGGAGTCCGGCGACTATAAACTACGGTTTATTTAGGTACTTTTTTACATGTTTTGGGATAATTTATACAAAAAATAAAATTATTTTAGATCTGCTACGATATAAGTTACCTTATACCTGTAAACCTTTATAAATAAAAAAAAAACAAATATATTTATTCCGTATCATGTGACCTTCCATGCGTATTTACTTCTAGCGACGAGCTGTGGAAAGTAGGAATCTCTGATATAAAGAGAATATATATTTCTAATAAAATATTGTTTATGTACCCATTCATCGGACAATGGATTGTACAATCTTTGCTCGGCCGAATTGCGTTTTCAATCGAATTGAATCAGGACTTGACAAACTATAAGGAAAATAGGAGTAGGTTCCTTCCTAAATGCTTAATTAGAAGAACACACTAGAAGTGTTGTACATTTTTAGAGAGCTCACTCTAAGTATTTTCATTACAATGATGGTGCATTACAACGCAAGTTCCATCATTCTTTAAACTAAATATTTTTTGAACATAGAATATTTTTGTAATTTTTATTTTATAAAATTGATGAAATCATTTAAATTAATTTCATAAGTTATGCTATTTTTTATTCAAGTTTAGAAGTCTAGTTTCTTTTATTATTACAATTCAAGAACTGCACATAGCACATGAGATAGGTAGATATCTTCATTCTCTTCAAGCGAGAGATAGTCTTTTAAGTAGTTGATTCAACACTGTTGCAGAGGGCTAAAATATTTTTAAAAAAATATTAATAATAACAACAAGCAGCATATAAAAGGTGATTTTAAAAGCATTCTGACCATATTTTTATGTTTAAATTATGCATAAATTAAAATTCTGATTTTTGGAATTTTTAAATATACTTCAAGATCATATATTTTTTAATTATTGAGACTTTTTGAACTACTTAATATTGATCCTGTAATTACTAAGCAGATATTTTTTGATAATTTTGATGCATCTTAATCAAAATTCAAGAGATGAGGTTTTTACTTATATTAAGGATAATATTATGTCCATGGTAATGGGTTAAGTAGATAGGGAGCTTGGATGATTTGAAAAAGTTATTAGTTACTAATTACTATTTATTTATCAATATTAATTATTTGTAAAAATGATTCAAATATAATAAATACAACGTCTAATATTACATATAGTTTTTATTTTTAGGGATTATTACCTTAAGTTTAACATTTTAATGACTCAGAAACTATGCATTAGAATTTTGATTTAGATCCAAAAACATTTTCAAAAAAATCATCTTCCAAAAATCAGAATTTTGATTAAATGTACTATTAAAGAAAAAAAAGGGGTGAGCATGGTTAAAAAATATATTTGGCCAGAACTTCTAACCACTTACTTGAAGTAACCTGAATTGGGAGATATATTGTTTGTAATTAAATTGATCAACCTAAATTTATTCATTTTATCACAAGTATGTCAATGTAAATATGTTGTCAGCCGCTATGTCATTTGCATTAAGAACAATGATACTACAGCAGCAAACCTAGCGACTGTCAGTTATTAGTATCTTCCAATTATTACAATAGGATGTATTTTCTGTATATTACATAATCAATGCATATAGTAAAATTTCATTGTAATGCAAGTTTAAAACAATATTTAATTGGCTATTGCTAAGGAAAGATTATAAAATTAATTACCAAACAAGTCAGTTTTAAACACATCTCAGACCCGTCCAAAACGCTTTCAAGTCAATGTTTGAATTTATTTATAATAAATTAAATGACAGTAAGAAACTAATGACTTTAATCATTTAGCTTTTAGTGTTTTGTGGAAAGTAACAACAATTTGATCGTTGATCATACACCAAAATTGAGTAACAATTTTAACTCATGTTTATTTGCCAATTTATATCAATGTAGTTCCTGTAAAAAGGAGTTTGAATGACAAGATACAACATCATAAATTTAAAATAATATTTACGATATGACAATAATGAGGGATGAAAATGTATTTAAATAACCCATGTAGTATAAAGAAAGTCTATTTAGACATAAACATCAATTTTCAAAACATAAAAAATATTCAGGAATACACCTAGTTATCCATACAATTTAGGAATTAATTATCCTTACTATCTTAATTTTATAAGTATATATATAACCATATATACTTAAATATAATATAGTATTAACTTTTCTTTAATAAAATATTAAAAAATTGCATTATTACATTCATAAATCCACAAAATAAAACTTTACATAACCAAAATTCAATTGCAACATAGTAATAATAATAATCATATAATATAAATTAAAAAATTACATCCATAAAAATAACTAGTAAATTCTTGTGGTATACAGTTCTACATTAAAAAATTATTCACATTTAATATGTAGTATATAAATAAATATATTTTAAACAATGTATATATAATAATATATCTGTATGTATAATATATACATTTGTGTATAATATATATGCGTAGATATACATACTTCAGGATAAATGTAATTTAGTTCATCAGAAATTATATATTTATATAATAATAAAACAAGATGCCGACTTGATAACATATTTTTCAAAAATAAAATTTAAATGTTACTTAAATATGTGAGTTACCATTCTTAAAATTTTCTTATTTTTCAAAACACTCAGAAAAAAATATTAACTGTTTATAAAATTGTAAAATTTACTCTCTTTCATATTAAAAATAGTTAATATTATTAGGTTTAAAAATATATTTTTAGTTAATTAATTTTTTGCATTTAAAATTTAAATTCATGAGAATTGAGAAATGTTTGAGTCATGTTTTGTTACTAGAAAAAATATAAATAAATAAATAAAAATATTTATTCTTTACGTTAAATTAAAATAATGTTTCAAAAAAGATAACACTGTTAATTCATTTAAATGAAAGACGTGCATTTATATCATTTTAAATTAAATTATTAAGAACTGTTACAAAAATAATGGAATAAAAAATTGCAAAAATTTTTTTCTCATTATCACAAACGAGATAATTTCATATAACCTTCACATTTAGTATCAACTTTCACATTATTTACATATAAAACAAGTGTATAAATAAAATCACTATCTCAACACACGTCCTCACGTCAACAATGCATATCTCCCTGCGTTAAGAGTACTTAATAAATAATAATTAATTAAAAATTAATAATAATAACTCAAATTGGTCAATGTACATTGTTGCTTAAAAATTTAAGAAATATAATTATACATTAAATAAATCTAAATTATTCTAAGGCTATTGTTGTGTAACATTACACATTAGACTTGACATTATACATAAAAAATATATATATATTTATATATATAATAATAATAAACCACATACAAACACCCCTATATTACATATATATTTTGCAATAACCTGAGTGTATTTCATAGGTAACTATAATATAATATTTTAATAATATTAATTGGCAAATAACACCCTACATATATATTTTTCAAAAATAACACCAAACGTGTATTAATTTATACTAATTTCAACATTAAACAACATTAACCAGATAACCTAGAAGAATTCAATTTCAGCATTTGGTGCTTACTGTTGAAAATATTTAAACTAATTGTAGTTAACTGTATTAATAAAATGGGCAATAATAATAATAATAATAATAATAATAATAATAATAATATTAATGTACACCTAGGAATAAAACTGAATGATACATGACTTCCTAAAAATCTAGGTTTTAAGACAGAAAAATTATTTGTAAATAATAACAAAAGGAACTTAAAAAAGAAAACTCGCAACAACAACAGTAAAAATAATAATATATAATAATAAAAATATAATAGTAAGCAAAATAACGACTTATTATTATTAAAAAAACGTGTTAAAAGATACTTGGTTAAAATTTATTTCACAAACAAAATTGTTTTTCATTTATGTTCAAATAAAATACAAAAAATGTTTTAAGTGTTTTAATTATTTAATAATTTAAAATGTTATTACATGAACAATCAAAATTGCTGAACACAATTAGGACTTAAAAACATAATTGCTTGCCACTGTAGTTTGATTGAGAAATAAGCATGTGGTAAAAATAATGAAATTGACCAAGTGATTGAATAATGGAATCCAGTATCTTTTACTAGGAGGAACAAGGAGAAGAAAACTAATTTAACAAGAAATAATATTTCACTTTTAACGAGGTTATTTAAAATCATAAGTTAGAGCCCGTTGTTTATATTTGTGTTATGAATGCTTTCACCCTAACTCAAAATGTTTATTTTCAGATGAATTTTAATAATATACTTTTTACAGACAACGATGTAGCATCTGAAAAAGACAATACCTATGAATTTAATAACCTTAGATTGTAACATTGTTATAAATGTCGAAAATTAAACCGTAGGAAGACCAAAGAAAATAATTAAATCAAAACAATAATGAAAGAGAAAGGGAAAGAGAAAAAGAAAAACATAATTAAAAATAATAATCAATAATAATTAATTTATAATCTATCAATAATATTAGTAGGAAGACATTTTGTTGATATGTAGTCACCGTATGAAACGTAATGACATTAAACTGATCATTGTAGTTGGTATTGTAAAAACGCACTAATGATCAAACATATCAATAAAAATTAACAAAACTATTGACAAATTAACAAAAAAAAAAAAAGGTGTTTATAATAATAATAAAAAAATAAATATATATTAAGTGTGCCGATAAAATTAAAATAATTGAGAATATTTGTTGAAATTTTTTCTAATTACTGTATATTATATTTTACGAATATGATGAATGTTATTTGATTAACACAAATAACAAGAGCACACATGAACATTGAAAACAAATCATGAACAAATGCCAACTACAACTGGACTCCATTGAAAATAATTGCTCTTAAATACTGATTTCCATCGAATATTAAAAAAAACATAAAAAGCAAGGTAAAATTGTTATCTAAACTACAATAAAAAAAAAACTAATTTACAACATTACATTGGCAAGTAAAACAAAACAATGATTAATAACTTATCCTTATTAATAAATAAAACAACATGTAACATTAAAGCCTATATTCTAAAAATATTATGTACACCTATTTAAGTAAAGTAGGTAGGTTTGTACATAGTTAAATTGTTAAAACGCCAAATTGTTTTTTACTGCTAAATTAAATAAGTAAATAAAAAACTAAATACATAATATGAAAAAAATAACAAAACAATTCACCCCAAAATGTTTCTCACTTTTACCTTACATAAGGTAAAAAAGAAGTATTTATTCCGAAAGCAATTTTTGCAGAAGAGAAGATGATTTTTGGTCTGTTACATTAGTGGTTGAATTTGCACTACTAGTTCTCGGAGAGTCATTGATTGGATTCTAAAAAATAAAAATAGAAATGATAATTTGTTCATAAAAAGCGTATATCTATAAACAAATCACTTTTATTTTTAATGATACAACATAATTTTTCTATTTCAACCTAAGATGTTCTTACTCTATGTTCTATGTTAATTTGAACTATTAACTACCAAAACTCAAATATTATTCTGTAAATTTAAGTTTAATATTTGCTTATCTTTGTAGTACACCAACAGAATAATTACCAATGAATAGTGAATAAAAAGGTTAAAGTTATTTTGAATACAAACATTTTATAACTGTTAAATACTGCCAATTACTTTAATTCATTGAGGTGTACATACTACTCGTATTTTAAATGTCACAACTACATAAACATAACCACATTCATGTCGCCACTACTATTAACTCACCCTTGCAGGCATTCCTTGGGGCTGAGGTGATGACGAACTTAAATCTGAATTTAAACTAGACCACTTGGGACTTTCATTACCACCTAGAATTTGCAGTAATATTAGTAATAAGTAATGACATAGGTATTTATAAATGTTATATTTCTTTTTTACCTGTAGGAGACATGTCAAAATTTAAACCCAACGAATCGAGTTCTGCAGGATTAACATTTTGTCCAGGTAATAATTGGTTAGATAATCGAGTAACTCCCTGTTGTTGACTACGAACACCTACAAATGCCCGTAGCTCATTTCTAGTAAATTCTGTGACACCATTATTCCCACCTGTATTATTATAAATATTAATCTCAATCGAAATATTAGACTATAATTTACATATTTGAAACATATTATATGTTTTCATTTTTACCCTGGATTTGTGAACTAGTAGTTGTCATATTTATATTCCTCGGTAACCGGAATTGTTGTTGCTGCTGTTGTTGTTGTTGTTGTTGTTGTTGTGGTTGACAATTGGCATTAGGTGGTACTTCGGTATTATAACCTACAGGACTCGTTAACACACGAGTGGCACTTCCGTGACTCTGTTGCTGTTGGTTAATAAAATTTTGTCTTACAGAACTGTTATTGAAACCACCAGTAATCTAAAATTAAAATAATTAATCATTTAAACTACTATAATATGTGCACACAAAAATAAATTAAAAATTATTTTATACCTGTAGTTGAGCGTTAAGCATAGGATTCTGTTGTTGGTGTAATGTCAATCTCTGTTGAGTCCACACCCCGGGTTGCTGTGTTTGACTAATATAAATATTTTGTGTTTGCTGTTGCTATAATAATAATAATAATAATAATAATAATAAATAAGTTGAATATTATTATACAAAGCATAAATTATTATAAAAATTTTAATTTAAAATAAGCATTTATTTACTTGGCTAACACAGGGGTTGATAGGATTTTGATATTGTGAATGTGATGATGGAGACATCCTTGATGTAGTTTGTTGAACAATTTGTTGCGCTTGTGTAGTGGTTTGAGTTTGTGTAGTAGTTCCATAGCTAGAAAAAAAATTATAACATTAAGTTATGGTTTTTTAAAATTACATATTTCAATTAATATTAATATTTTTTATTTATTATGTCATTGCTTTTAATGAATTTTTATTTTTAATATATGTAATAACAAACTAACACCTTGAAGGATTGAAACTAAACATACCTAACAATGACAGTAATATTAATAAACCATACTTTATCACTAATCATTTGAACAAAATATCAACTAATTTTTATTTTTTGATAAGGTACTATGCACATGTGGAACTTCCAATTTAAAATATCTAATAAAACGATGGCAAATTAAATATAAATATTTTGGCTTCAAAGAAATAACATACGTTAATTATTTAAGAAGTATTATTTGTATTAAAATAGATAAAATTAAGGTTGGAATTAAAATGGAAAGCTGTATTTTGTGTGACTGTGATTTTTTTTTTAAAGATTCTTTTTTTTTTTTATTATTGAAAATTTACAATCTGTATTTCAAAAACACAATAAGTAAATGTGATAATATGTACAACAAACAATATAATATAATGACAGAATGACAGGATAAGGGAGGCCATCCAATGATAGAACCCTTTAAAGATACAATAGAATTCTATTGCAAAACATCTATGATAATATACAGTAATCAGAGCCATTAAGATCGCGGTGAAACAACATTTACAAAGCAAATATTGGTGTTGCTTAACAATATTCATAGGATATCAGAAATTATGTTCAGTCATTTTCCATATGGTTAAAAAAATTTATAAATCCTAATACATCACAATATGGAGACAGTATCAAACTACAGATACGTTATCAAGTTTTTTCGATACATATTTAATTATTATTGGGTCTATATAGTGTTTCCCAAAGTGGGCAATATGCCGATATTGCTCCCTTGGAGGGTATTGGATTGTAAAAAGGGGGAAGGAAATAAAACTTTTTCAACAACATTATGTAGTAAAAATACATGTGTACTCAGTAGTTTTAGAATAATTGTTTATCATATGTCGAATCTTGTTGTTATCGCTATAACATTTATAATATTTTAGAGTAATCTATATTATTTGAATTTAGTAAACTCGCAAATGTCAACAGTCTTTGATGTTAATCAGTTTTATAATAATTGTCGTATTTTGTTCACAAAATTAGAAAACAAGGAGAGTTCACTGTACATTTTTTTACTGATTGCCAAATCCAGTAAATCTTATACTATTGGCAAAGAACTTATTTTACCAGCTATAAGTGAGGTAATACACGTGCTGCATAAGCAAATTTTGATATTATTAAGAATTTCTTTGAGCCATAACTCAGTGCAAAGATGAATTGATGAAATGGCTCAATATGCCAAAGAATTATTATGTTAGTATTTAAGTCACCAAATTTTCTATACAGTTTAATGAATAAACTTTACCGGGTAATGAAACCTTATTATTAGCTTACTTGCGAATCGTAAAAGAAGAAAAGATTTAATAAGAATTATTATTTGCAAAACATTTGGCAACTTACACTAAAGGAAAATTGATATCTCAAATCTTAGATCATACACACTGGATAGAGCTATGATTTAAAATCTTGAAGCATAGCTGTTTGTGCCCGAAGTCATCGCTGCGCATGAGCAAAGTATATGATCTAAGCATTCAGTACCTAATCATCCTTATCACTATAACACATTATTGTTCCTTCCCCGTCCCGTGCAATCAATTTCATTTCTCACGCATGCAAACATAATTTTCAAACCATCAATGCTTAACAGCATTCATAATGATGATTTTCTTCATGAAATGAGTGATTAACATAAATAAGTGTCTCTTTATTGTGTAAGAAAAGTTGTATAGAAACATAAAACATTTTAAGTTGAAATGAATGTAAATTTTAGGCTTCAATTTATGAAACGATATCAAAAAATATTGTTCTTGAACACTAGCAAATATGGTAGAGATTATAAAAGAAAAACTTGTATTCGTCAATTAAATTCAAGTAGTTTTTATAAAAGATAAATAATAACTTTTTAAAAGTTAAGATTATTTATATTACTCCACACCAGTACACTAGATATTACAAAGCATTATTACTCACTTTAACATAGGGAAAGACTGTTGTGTAAGAGTAGAATATGGGGGTTGTCGGTTAGATGAAGGTGAGATCTGAGACGAATTGAGCAACACACTGCAGGGAGCAGCATAAACTGGACTTAGTTGAGATTGTGAATCAGGTACACTTGAGGAACGCTGAAAAATACAGTATAATGTAAAATATATCCTTTAATATTAAGTGTTTTTATTACTTGTAATGCAACATTAGGTGGACCAGTATTATTTAACAATGAATCTATGGTTTGTAAAGCAGTGGTAGGGTCAGGGGTTGGTAAAGTTGCAGCATTTGTAGTAACAACCATTATTTTTTGTTGCTGTTGTTGTTGCAGAAGTCTTTGCTTCTGTTGTTGTTGCTGTATCAACCTTTGCTTTTGTTGCTGCTGCTGCTGCAATAGTAACTGCTGTTGTTGCTATTTTAAAAAGTAAACAGTAATTTATAAAAACCTTGAAACTTTTGAATATAATACATATGAACGTATGATTTAAAATTATTTAAAGTAATAATGATGTTATAATGGTACATTAGATTATTCATAAAACTAACCAAAGGCGGAGTTTGAACATTCTTAGGATATGGTGGCCTAGGTGATTGCTGTGGATTAAACCTAACAGCGTTTTTTTGTTGTGGTTGATATGCTGGAGGTGGAATAAATTGGTTTTGTGCATGGTGGTTGCTTCCAGTCGGGGAACCATAGTTTAACTAAAAATATAATATTCAGTTCTATAGTATAAAAAATATTAAATAATTAAATAAATAAAGTGTGTCAAAAATATTTACTGGTGAAGGCGATTTGACTGTAGATTCAACTTGCATTAAAGATTTTTGAATTGCATTAACAGCCATTTTTTCATTCATTAAAGAATTGTAAGAATTTTGGTTGGTAGTGTTTTGTCCAACAGGATTGGGAACGTTTGGTGTTTCTAAAACGTTGAATAAGTTTAACAATGTTGAATTATCTGCAATATTAATTAAAAATTATAGCATTTCAATAAATTTATGCACTTAAAAAATTTCTTACCGGCAGACACATTCATGATGTCCATGACTTCTTCTAAAAGTTCTGACAATTCTGGATCTGAATTAAATGGTAAGGAGTTACTATTTGACTCAGCTATATTACTCAATAAAGAACTGTAGCCACTGATAGCTGAGGAGGTAACTTGTCGCATTTGTTGTATTTGAATTTGGTTTTGACTTTGGAGAGCTTGTGGTTGATCCAGCATATGATTTAGGTATAAGTTATTCCCACCTAGTGAAAGAAAATGTATTAGTGTAACTAAAAAGAGTTGTTATTGAATGAATTAGTTATTTCACATATGAAAAGTAAGTTTGTGTAAGTTAACATACACAATCATGTATTGAATGTTTAATATGTTACTTTAATTTAATTAATAGCAATAATTATTATTACTTTTTTGCAGTAAAATCCTTTGGTGACTTTGAAGTTGGGTTTGCACACTTGATGAAGTCATTGAATGTTGTCCACTGTTCCAGCCACCAGCTAAGAAAAAAAATTAAGTTACTGCCTGTTATTACTAATTTATTTAAAAGGGTTAGTAAAAAATACAAACCAGATTGTTGCTGTTGCTGCTGTTGTTGCTGTTGCTGTTGCTTTATAATAGTAACTAATTTGTCTTGCGGTGTAGCTGATATAACAGAAGCGGGTATTGCTGGTATAGCAGTAGGAGGAGGATCTTTGGCTAACAACGAAGCAAGCATTTTATTTCGCTCACGTAATTTACTATTGGTAACTTGTGCCTGAGAGCCACTAGGGCTAGGCATAGATTCAAGAACTGAAGGGCCTGAACTTCCACCAGAACTATTAGTACGCTTCAATGGAGGATGATCATTTTCATCGTCAGCACTTATGCTATTACGTTTACGGCCATGGTTATGACTGTCAGGTGATGTAGGGGACAGAATACGAAAACCCATGCTATTCAATATTAAGTCCTCATTTGAGTGTTGATCGTTTTGCTACAAAAGCAAATAAAAAGTTAGTACAGTATTATGAATTACATTTCTAAAATTATACATTCAAATAAACATTTATTTTAGACTTTGGAAATAATATGAAAAATTAATCAAAAACGTGCACACACAAATTATTTTTTTGCAATAAATTACCTCAAGCATGATTCCATGCTGCCTAACATTATCATCATCTTTTAGTAATTGTTGCAGAAGATCATTTTGTTTTTTAAGCCCTGCTCGAGCTTCAACATCTTCATCCTCGCTTTTGTCATTTAATAACTGCAAGGTTTTATGAAAAATTTATTGTAGCCCAATATAACTGATTTCAGTTGATAAAATAAAAATAAAAATTCGAATATTTTGTAGAACTTATAGTAAATGTTTAAAAAAAATTATTTCCAAAATCATATATAAAAAAATAAAAAAGAGTTAAAAAGTTCCTAATTTTTAAGAAATATAGTAGTTATACACACCTTAAGCAACATATTGTTATTATTATTGCTGGTAGAAGCATTATTTGGAGTTGATGGGGCATCGTTCATGTTAGAATTGCTGCGAGATGCTTGCCTTACATTAGCAGGACTTGGTGGAGTGCTGTGATTAGTCGACTCATCATCTGCACTTTGGGAAGCCATATCATCTGGATTCAACAATCCTTTTAATATATTATGTTTGTTCTTTGATACATTGTTGTCTTCAGATGATCCATCAGTTCGTTTCATCAACAATGTTCGAAGCCGAGCTGATTCCATTCTATCCACACTACCACAAGAATCATAAGAGTCCTTAGGTGATGGTATGAGTGGACTGAAAGGAAATGAAGTGTACTGTGTCTGTGTCACAGGAGTGTGTGGATTGGACGACACTGTGGCTGGGCTAGGCACTGGTGTAGTTTTAGAAAGGGCTTCAACTGAGTTTGTAGATGGTTCAGACCACTTATTTTCTTGCAACATATCACCATATGTTGTGCTTGGAAATAATCCGAAATCGGAAAAATTGAGATCAGTTGACGGAGTCATGTTATAGTCATTGCCGAATTTAGATTCAGATTGCAAGACTGACACTGACTGATTAGATCCAATACTATTAGCCATTAATGATAAGGGATCTGTCCCATTTAATGAGGCATTCAGTGGATCTGCTGCTGCTGCTGCTGCTGCTGCTGCTGCTGCTGCACGAGCACTGTTGTTCTCGATCATAGCACACATTTCACTATCACTAAAAATATAAAAACAAAATACAATTGGGAACTAACAAGCGATTTAAGAAATTAATATTGTATAATATGTTGTACTTTTAAATACCAATATACAATTATTTTAAAATGCTTAATTAATCTAATTATTGAACATAAAAAATCAAATCATTAACAATTAAGATAATAAATAAATTATAGTATAATCTTTAAAAAGAACTTTGGGTTATAAGTTATAACTAATTGATATAAATATTATAGATGATTTGAGGTGTATTAATCAAATTTATATTTGTAAAAGCTACAAGTTAAAACGTAAATTTTTAACTTACACAATGATTGAATGTGCTGCCATTATAAAGTCCATTTCTTGACTATCATTACTTTTGAAATACTTAGACTTAGTTTGAACCTTTACATATCTATCTTCAACTAAGTGTAACTTATAAACTGGACTTGTACCAAAACCGGCTCGACGTGTTTCTTGTAGATGGTTGGCCACTTTTATTACATCATTCTTATGACATTTATCATGTAATAATCTACCCACTAAACAATCCTGTAAATAATATTTATAAATAGTATAACATTTTGAAAAATTTAATAATTAAAATGTATATTATAATTTAATGATTTTTGAAATTTTTATTTTACCTTATTTATATGTTGAGCATAAATATCAGATACATCTTTGGTATCCAAAGCCAAAATTTTCCCATTTTGATCAAGTTTAATAGTAAACTGCTCCAAAGGGGGACTCAAATGTTTTTCGTTAAATGGAACTCGTCGTGCTATGCATAACAAGTTTTGGCTAATGCCATCCGTACTATCTTCGTCATCGACCATACCACCATTAATTTTTGTAGACGATATCTAAGTAATCAAAATATAGTTGGAATAAAAGGTTTTAAAATTGTATAGAATAAATGGTAATGTATTACAATTACCTGTAATGTTTCGTACTGGCTAACCCTTGTCTGTTTTTCTTCAATAGTTTGGTCTTGATCAGATGGAGGTTTGATTAACAGCCGGCAATTAAATTTTTTAGTAAACCTCTGATTCCAATTGTTCCCTTTGGAACCAGAGGGCGATTGCTCCATAAGAGGAGTGGTTACGTTAGAGCCCAGAGAGCCGATTGATGAGTCGTAGATTAACAATGGGTTATTTAAAAGAACACCAAACTTGGTGTGATCACCGTGGTGAATAATATTATAAACACTCTTACCAAGTAATTCTTCTTTGTTATAATGTAGAAATTGTTGTATATTTTCGGTTACAAATTCTATTTGACCGTCTGCATTTACGACGAATAAAAATCCGTCTAACGCCTATAAAAATGTTTATTTTATTAATTATCTAATAAGTTAGACATTACAATTTAATTCATGTGTGACATACCGAAAGTAACAAAGGTGCCAACTCTGTATTTGATATTCTAGTTGGTTTTGACGAAGATACTTCGCCTTGTTGAACAGCGGCTTCTGTACTAATTAAACTTTCTGTTTGATCAGATGAAAGTCTATGAGTCTATGAGCAATAAAATCAAACAATGATTAAAAATAATTATTTTATAATTCGTTAAAAATTGTTAAATATTAAAAATGTCTTTATAATAATTGTTGTTATTAAAAGTAAATAAAATATACAGTCTAAATTATATTTGTAGGTTGAATATAGTATAATAAATATAACAAATATCATATGCTTATAAAAAGTTTACTGTCAAATATAATTGATTATTAACTACTAATGTTAACCGGGAGGATTACCACTATGATAAGATAAATCTATAGCTTTCATTATTGATATTATTGTCAAACAAAACCACTCTAAACTATAATAGTATTATCACTCAACTTTGGACTTATATGTAAAAAAAAAACATAAAATACACACTTCAACAATTCAAAATATGGCAAAAATATTAAAGTGAACATTTTGTAATTTGTTACTTAAATGAAGTATACATTAAATTGTAATGATATTGAATTATTTTTTATTTTTGCCTTATTGGTTTCCTATGAACAATTTTACTCAAAATATGAATTTGTAAATTAATTTGGTATTTAATTAAACAAATGCAAGGTTCTATAGGTATTCTTTAATGCAAAGAATTTATGAAATCATATATGATTTAAAATTTTCTTGTAGCTATGTATAAAAATGAATACTATTAGAGGATGGGTTTTTTACGTAGAATTTACTATAAAAGGGTTTTTCTTAAGCACATGATTTTAGCAGTATTTTCTGTAAAAACAAATCCATTTTTCAGACATGTAGAATATGTATCTTTTAACTTCAAGAAATGTGGATGAAAATTAAGGTTAAAAATAGACATTTTACTATTATATTACGTACTAAGTAAATAGCGATATGTTTCTTTAAAACATCATATTTTCTAAAACTCTTGAAGTATGAAAAATGTTTGGGAGATTATTTTTTTATATATAAATAATTATAATCTCAGGTAATATATGAAAAAAGTAAAAAGGATAAAATCAAAAAGAAGAAGATCGTCTTACCCCGGCACGCACCTGTTTCACAGTTTCCTGTAAAATGGCGCACTTATCAGGTTTTACAGACAAGGAATTCATTTCCGCCAAACTAGCTGAGATCAACTCGGCCAGCTCCTCGATGTATATGTTTTCCTGTTCTCGACGACGTTTTTCATTACGGCACTTGTTTCTGAAAATGAATGATTTAATATTTTAAAAGTTAACAATGTTAAGAGTTGCAGATTGAAGGGACGGCAATATTAGTTGCTGTCCATAAAGCGGCCAAATGTTGAGATACGATTTTTATAAGTAATATTAATTAATTCGCAAACTTGGCAACAGTTGTTAAGATTTTTTAGAAAGATCAATTATAGGTACAGAGTAAATACAGTATTCTTCTCGCATTTGATAAGTCACTTTTCAGGGCAGAATATTAACTTAGAGATTTCTATTTTAGGTATCATTTTTTTGGATTCTACAGAAAACTTCGAGACGCCAATTGTTTAATTGAGCATAAATATAAATACAAATAATACAATGATATTTAATGGAAATGTCGAGCTAATTATTATATGGCAATAGAAATTATAGAACATTATTACAAATAAATAACTCGTGAAATAATTATGTAAATTTAGAGCTAGAATTTCGATGAACTTTGCGCTATTCTCCAAAGCTTACTACACAATGCTTGTTGTATAACATAATATAATTACGTTTTATGTATTTTGAAATCTGAAGTATTTATTTTTTATGTTAAGACAATTTTAAATTTGAAGTTTTTTTCATTTTTTCACAGCAAATTAGGGTTTGTAGGACATTTATCACTAAAGTCCGTCTTTTTAAATTAAAATTAAAGATTTTTACATATAAAAGTAACTTTGTATCGAGTGAAAGATTTTTATGTGATCGAAATTTTTCAAACGGATCAGAACGTCATTAAAATAGAGATTATGAATGGCAACGGAAAATGAAATGAGAATAATTATTTTTTATTTAAATTTAATAAAAATTAGTTGATGGTTCAAGACATATTTAAAATAACAAAATCCTAAGTCTATTGTTTTGTAATTTTTAGGTCATTACATGCTCACACTTATACAGATTACATATTCGATAGATATGCCTTTAACTAATTATTAATACAAATTATTAAACTGTAAGACTTTAATTTCTAAATACTTCAAGGAAACTATAAAACAATATACCTATTACAGAAACTATAGGTACTTTTTATGATCAAATTTGGACCATTATAGAATTTAACATATTTCATCGAAAAAGATAATTTTATTAAAATTTACTTCTGCATTGAATCTTGAATAGTTATAACATATTTTCAATTTTATTCTTAAAATTATTAACCTATTCACAGTTAAAATGCAAATATGCTCAACGCTGTCATTGTATAAATAACATAAAGAGTATTTAAATCGATAGTATAATAAATAAATAAAATCTTCTAAAATTATTCTCATTCCCAAGTGCAATATGTGAATTATTTTTCTAGGGAAATAATTAACTTTAAGTCAGGTACTCTACTGTATGTCATATATTATATTTATTTATATAAAATGTATACAATTTTTTTTAATCTAAGAAAAAATAAATAGATAGTAAATAATTTGACCTTTTGGAAATAACTATATACTTTTCAGCAGGCGGGAAACCATTAAATCCAATCGTCAACAGGTTATTTAAAATTGTAATAAACGTATTATGATTTATTAATAAATTATTATAAAAAAGAATTGGATTAATTAAGTTTTCAATCAATACCAACAATGATACGAGACAATATTTAGTTAAAACAAATAATGTTGGCTTAATCATAAATGTAATAGGTATATAAATTGTAAAATAAGATTTACATTTTTAACGGCATTTTTATAGTACCATACTGGGTTAGGTTTTACATTTAAAATTAAATTGAAAAAAAATTTTGAGGGCGAGTCTTAACCCCCAAACCCTATCAAGTTAGAGTAATTGCATTAGTTAAAACCAATATAGAATTAAGTTGCAACTAATACCATTAGTCAAAATAAAATCATATATTATGTGGGTACGCACATTATTTTATTTCAACTAATAGTTAATACAATTATCATTATGACATTATATAATCTTTGCCGTCAGCTTAAAATGACAACGGCAGTTACCTCCCAGTTTTTATTATAGTAAGTAATATTGCATACATGGTTCATCTTCACATATAAATAAATATTAACAACATTTGACTATGTATGCACTAATATTAATGTAAATGGAAAACCAGCCTCAGATTGGACAATATTCTCATAAGAATTTGTTAGACGATAAAAATGAAATGCTCATAAAATTTGCAATATGGGAGTTGGATAATTTTTTATACAAGATAGTGAGAAATTGACTTATTTTCTTTACAATTTGAGAACGAATATGTATTTACTACTAAATTCAAGCCCCAGTAATTAATAGCAGCACACACCGTTATTCTATACTTGATATTGTTTTTGAAATAAATCATGCATTACCTACACCAAATTAACAACAGTGCAGTGCATAACAAATCGTTTTACTCGTATTCATAATAATATATTATGATTCCGAGTGTGTAATAAAATCACTTTTAAGTACTTTTTAACGACCGAGGTATACAATAACACGGTAATAATTGTCACGATACTTGAAGTTTAATGAGATTAATTATTCGAACGTAAATATTGTGCGGTGCCTAATTATTGTCGTACATTATTTTACGGCACGGCTCCTCCAGATTTTCGAGTACTTTTTGAGGAGTTGCAGTCGGTTGCTTTTGTCGACACAAATTACCTCGGAAAAATATAATAATGTTTAAAAACCGACCCTTCTCTCACTTCTCCGTTAATATCTGTCAACAATCAAAAGGGGGTTAGGTATATATTATATATATGTATATACGTATGTACTGAAGATATCTATACATAATATGTAAATTAATAATAATAATTGCTGTGCTATACATATGACAATGTTATATGCACACACATAATATTACAGAGTGTTAATTAACATATATTACGCTATAATAATAATGTATGAAATCGTAAAAGGTAAACCCACGCTCGTGTCTATAGTATGGATTCCGGCGTTAGAAGTAGTGCTGCTGCGAGGGCGGTAGGCGATGTGTATAAATAACTCAAAGGGGAGGGAATTAATTAGATCCTTTACAAACCGCAATGCACACACCCTGCAAACGACGACGACTAAATAATAAATATACATGATATTAATCAGAGAACCACGAATATAATATATGTATTGTACTTTATACACATAATATGTGTATTGTGTACAATATACATATACGTATAAAATATATATTATACACAACTCGGGTACACAGCATTCGAATCGGTTGTAACAGAAAATAGAAATTGTATTATGTTATAATATTATTATTATTTGGTCGTTGTTCCTTTGTGCTGCAGCATGTGCCGGTGTGTGCGCCGCCACCAAAGAGGGAAAACGCGTGTCCTTGACGATGGCAGCAGCGGCGGCAGAAAGCCACAGTATATAGACCTGCCGCCGACTCAGCTGCTAAAATAAGTTGTGTTACGCCAAAACGATAATTAAATCTCCCCGTCAAATTCACTAACTGGCGTACAAGGTGATTCGCTAAAGAACGATGAACACCCCCACCGCCATAACCACCAAACCGCCACAGCCACAGCCACTATACCTCCAGTGCCTGCCTTCTGGTAGTATTCTTCATTGTTACACATTTATATACATGTGTAATTTTTATTTTAAAGAAACGTTTATCAAATAATAATACTGCTGAAGAAAATCAAAAGAATAATCGAAACTTCAAATATTAATAATTATTATGTAGGAACACAATGAGCCCATGATATTGGTATTGTAATTATGCTTCTATAAAATGCAAAGTCTCGAAGATGTGGTAGTAGGTACGACAAATTGTAATAATTAATTAATGGTAGGTATAAGTTAAATGTTTTCTGTCTATGAATAATATATAAAATAATTTATCAAAATGTATCCACCATTTAACAACTATTATAGTTGACAATTTATAATTATTAGTGAACAATCACAGATAATGTAAATAAATATAAAGGTATTATGTAACTGGTCTATAATAAATTATGATCGAAGAAAAACGAATTGCTATGTCTATCGAACATTTCGAAATAGTCATATTTTTGGTTGGAAAATTGATTCAATGCATACATTTTGTTAATTCATCATTCGATAAGAATTTTTTTTAATTAATTAATTATACGTCTCCAATATAATCATAAAATATTAGGAATAAAAAACAAATATACTTTGTTGAAAATTTAAATAGGAGATTAATAGTGTATCTAGATATAACAATGTTCTATTATTACATTTTAATATGCCCTAAAATTAATCAATTTTCAATAACCGAATTTAAAATAAAAAAATAAGGCAAGATATTTGTATAGAACTATAATAAAAAGAAGTTTGATATTTTATTGTAAGGTTATCACAGTTTTAGAGGTCTTTGCACTACTCGTAATCAATATTTATGTCGTAAAATACTATTAGTTTTGTTGAATGTCAAAATGCATTAGAAAATTAATTAATAGTATATTTATTTAATATTACAAGTTATATTAAATACATCGAATGTACTTACAGAAAATATTTTTTTTTAGAATTTAAGAAGTTATCAAATTAATATAAAAAAAGTATGAAAAAAGTAGGCCAAGGAAATAATAAAATTATAAAAATGTATAATAGATGGATACAATTTTATAAGATTTATAAAATAAGACAATCCTGTTTTGTTTTATACTATTTGTATTTGTTTGTTAATAAGTTCATATTTAATATTATATACTCCAATATTCAATTAAACAATCTTGGGAGGAGTTAAAATATGTAATCATTTATGTAACGGCTAACATAAACAAAACCATGGTTGTTGGCTTGTTGCAAACACACAATACGTATATATATTATATATATCATATATTGTAGAGATTAGTCAACCACTAATATTAAGAATATTTTTGAGTAGGCATATAGACAATAAATAATATTATTACCTATCATAATAAACATATATTATTATACAAAAGGTCATTTCTAAAATTATGAATGCAATATAGTTATAGACTATAGCTAAAATATAATACACTTACATTTGAGATTGACCCTTGGCGTCGCTTTTTTTCTTTTTTTTGGGCAACGCAGAGCTTGGGCTTGCGCCGCCGCTCATCTTAGTCCTAGACTCTTGGAGATCATATGGACCCAGTCTGTAAAATAAACGAAATGATTAAATAAAACATAGCAAACTATTGAACTAACTAGCTACGTTATTTAAATTCCATTGTATAAACGATTCATTCTAAATACATAAATAGTTATAACTCATTCGAGCAATTCTCTTGATGTTTAAAAATAACTAGGTAAGTTATGCTTGCAATTAATTAATTTATTCGATCGACATTTTGAGTTTCCTCTCTTAATTGATTTAATTATTTCACGGACAAAATGTCATACTGTTTAAGGTATATTCTAAGACATTTATTTTGTAATTAATATGTACTACGTTTACATTATGTGTTTGAACAAGAACGCATTGGAATAGAAAAAGTTGCAAATGTCTGAATAATAAATAAACGGAAATATCATCAAACTTATTCAGATTTAATTGGTTTTTTTTATTGAATTTACTTAAGACAAAAGAGTAAAAATTTATTTAAACACGATGTAAGTAATTCAAATTGTTAATGTAACTACTTTGAAAATGTGAGTATGTATTTCAATTTAGAATATGTTGATTAATTACAATGTAGTTAATTAAATAATAAAAAATATAAATGACAAGACTCATCAGAACAAATTTTATTTAATTAATTAAATTACGATTAAGAGGTTAAATGATAAAGCGTTAGTAAATATTTCTCCGACATTAGGTACATTATAAAAGATGATTTCATAACATTTTAACGGTAATAAAGAAATTAATAAGTATTTTGCATGTATACACAATAATATGATTTGAACCAGAGTCATTATCTTTGACAAATTGAAAGTCATAATAAATTGGAGATATCTCGATGAAAAAAAAATTGTTAGTTAATTAATTACGCTTGCATTATTATAATATATTATAGTAATTGTTTTGGTAATATTAAATAATATAGTGTTATTATTACTTAGTACGTTGTGCAGGTTGTTAAACAAATAATTGGTATAAATTGAATATTTTAAGTAAAAAAGAGGAGCTTTTTTTGAGCTGATAGTTACAGATAGGTTAAAGGTTGACTCTAAATATAAAAATAATGGGATCATTCTGGATAATTTAATAACGGAATAATATCACGAGTAAAATTATGAGTGTTGAATTACAAAAAGGTAATATATTTAATGGCCCGGAGGTATCTATAGAAAATATACGTACTGAAATGGCGCAATGGCGCCTTTGGTGGACAATATCTGTGTGTCAATTTTGAATTGACAAAGAGATGGGTTATAAGTGAGTTATTCACGTTTATTTTATGATTTTTGATACAGGAGTAAATATATATTGTAACGAATGACATAGATCCCTTATAATACTGCTCATAATAATACGTGCACGATATCTCGCATTTCATTATTATTTATTATATTATTATATTGTAAAGTTATATTTATAAAGAGGATGTGATTTCTTACATGTGTCCCAACCACCCTGTTGATTTATTGACCTAGTTATATAAATTATATATACTGTAGACAGTTTTAAGATTGAAAGGGTTGTGTCCGTTGAAAAAGAATCAAATAATATTGACCCCCCAACTGTAACCAATAAAATAACAGGTTTAAATTGGTTGAAAAAATACACCAAGTCGTTGTATATATTTTGTAGGTTCATCATTAGTTTAGAACATTACGGTAAATTGTATGTGCCGTGTTTTGAATGCGTGTCGTGTGAAAATATAATTAATCAACAGCCAGTTGTAAAGAAGGTTAGGATTTAATTTTTTACACAATGTACTTGTATACGTATGTATATATATAAATTAAAAATAATAATTATGATAATACGGAGAAATACAATTATGGAGTCTTTTAAAACAAATTAAAAATAATAAACGCAAACCGTTGTCCGTTAACGACAACACGTGAGGGGGAAGTTTAAATGACTTTCATTTACGTCATAATATAAAATTATAATTTATACCCACTGGTGATATAATATTATATTTTATACGTGGGAAATTAGTATTCAATAGGGTTTTTTAGAGTAATCGATATTTTTTTTTTTGTGTTCAGTACAAAGGAACACTTGAGCAACTAGCCCATTCATTATTATTGTGTTTTTTTGTATGCCAGATTATTAAAAGAAAAAAAATCACAACAGAACTATATTATAGTAGAATAAATAAAAATTAAACCCTAATTTCACATAAATAACTCGCCATGTAAAAAGTTTTCTTTTGAGTCTATTCTTATTAGATTTGTACGAAAACAACACTTGCCAAGAATGAATGATTATAATACTTATGAATATCGTGAAATTTTATAGATTAAAAAAAAGAATTCCGGTTAAAAAGTGAATTTTCGTGGGTGTTTGTCTCCTATATCCTAAGCAAGAGTTTTGTACACCCACGACCGTGATTGACCTTGAACTAATTTAGAGACCATACTCAGACTATACATCGAGGTTGAGTCATATGGGATTTACACAGACGTGATAGTGTATGAATTTACTTTTTTTATTTGTTTTACTGGTAGTTTTTCTTCGTTAATAAATCCTTGTGATAAAACATACAATTAAATGAAAATTAAAACGCGACACGTAAATATTGGATTATGTATGTATGTTTTAAGATTTATTCAACACGGGTAATGTTTACTATTGCTATATCAAGCGTAAACACTACGTGATAAATAGGTAAAACCACTGCAAAATTACGACAAGAAAAATGATTCGTGCATATTGTACGATGATCATGAATTTGCATGGGTACTCTACTATTATTTAAGCGTTTTTTTTTTACAATCCAATAAATACATAATTAAACCTTTTTTAACATTTGGTCGAAGTTGAATAGACACTTTTGATCAGTATAAGATTTCCTTAGGTCTCTAGTAGTATACACTCAAAACTGACAAAAAAATTGAAAATAATTTTAAACAGTCACAATATAATCAAGGATGAATGTTGTAGGCATTGCTAGAGTTTATATAATATACTGCAGGGTCCCGTAACGATTAGTGATTTACCGAGATTTGAAGTAGTTGAGTGTATTGCATCAACCCACCATTCCCCACAACACTTGAAATTAGTAATCCACCACGGGACACCAGGGGCAAAACAATAAACCGGGAATGGCTAGAAGAAAATTAATATTCATTCGCCGGTTTTTTATCATAACAATCGTTCGTGAATGAATGGAAAAAAATATTCCGATTTGACAGAATTTTACTAATTTAGGAAGTTAACGAACTTTATTATTAGTAGAGTAGAGTGGTAGACTATATTTAACTTTAACATTAATATTACAACAAACCATAGGTATAGCATACAAATATAATTAAAAATAATAAACTTAAATAATAATTAAATACATCTGGAACCTTTTTGACGAGAGAGTGGATGGTAATAATAATATAATGTGTTATGGAGGACAAATAATATACGAATTGGAACGAACTTTATGGGGGGGCCTAGATATTGCAGAAAAAGATATAGATAAAGAAGGATTATGTGGTTTTTATCATCACCTTATCCAGGGCTTCAAAATAATTATTCCTGAAGTATGTGTATAAAAAAACCGACTTAAAAAATGAGCATTGTGGAATTAATTTAATATGAAACAATTAGTTAAATAACAGACGGCTAATTTTAAATGATAATATTTATTACAGCCATAAATAGTTTTGTCTATAGTAAACACTATAAATTTGATAAAATTACTTAATCAACACACGTGAATGCTGCATTCACAGTACAAGTTAAATTAAATACGTAGGTATCAAATAAAAAAAAAAATACTTTTATCGTTATATAGACTAGCAGACAGAACGGATAAATATTAAAATTGTATTATTATGAGATTTTCAAATAATCTCTAAAATTGTATATTATATCTACTTTCAGTAAAAAAATTTTTAAATACAAACTTAAGATATTTTTTCAGGGAATGCTATAATATAACTGTTCATTTATGTCGATTACATTGAGAGCTATTCAAGCATTTCTTGTACCGGTAAACATAGCCATAAAACGACAATACTATATTACAATTCATGTCACTAAACAAGTTCTATGTGTATCGTCTCAGACTAGTTTTCCTAGTTAAGAAAAAGAAATAAAGAAGAAAAATAAAACTTCTCATTATCAGTATAATTTACACTATAAATACTTGTGACATGATGTTACCTACTAATAATATTATTTAAACACAATCGGTCATTGACGTGGCTATTGGCTCTTCTTACCGAATAAATGTTTCTCAAATAGGTTCTGACTGTAGGGGATAATTTGTATTTAATTATCAATTAAATGTATCGGCATCATACATGAACTATTGTCCATAATCGAGATAAACTTCAGTGTCATACAAATTATAAAACTTTTAACGAACTTCTCATTGTACTTTAATTTTATATAATATAATAAATGTATCTATAATTCTACGGTGTATTCAGTATTGATCAATGGTACAGTGAGAATTGATTAGATTTTTAAATATATACTTTTAACTGCTATTTTTATTTTTGCAGTTAAATATAATTACTACAGATCAAGACCTCGAGTGCTCAGTTATGGTAGTATTAATTGTTTTATTTTAAATGCTCAGTAATTATAAAATAATATAGCGAGTGTAAATTAGAGTTGTTCAGTCACGATAAGAATATATATTATATAAAGTAAATCAATGACAATGAAGTTGAAAACTGATAAAGTACTATGAAAAAAGTGTATGCCATTTAAGAATCATTATCTAATGGAAATAAAATGTGAACTTTTGAACATTTCTATAGACGCAAAATTATTACTTTGCATCTCTGACATTTTTTAGAGGTCACGATAGGGTCTAACTTAAATGACTGGCAGTTTACGTCACTGCTGAAATATTAAAGAAAAATAAAAAAGTAAATCAGTTTTGTAGTCAGAATTAGGCTCTGGAATAAAAGAATATTCATCCAACACGTGTTTAAAAGAATTATATAAACATTTGATGTGGAGTGTAGAATAAGTAAAAAA
This sequence comes from Myzus persicae, assembly GCF_001856785.1. NCBI lineage: Eukaryota > Metazoa > Arthropoda > Insecta > Hemiptera > Aphididae > Myzus > Myzus persicae. Next base: position 108,638 of record NW_019104089.1, on the reverse strand, counting down.
TTTAATAGATTCAGTTTTGACGTTTGAATAATTTTAATTAAAGCACTCACAACGTATAATCGTTTTTGATTCAAGAATTATATTATATATGTATAAAAAATATGATTAGGTGCAATCGAGAATAAAAAAAGTAGCTTTTGGCTATTACATACCAATGTACCCGTATTTTACCTACACCGTGTATTATTTAAATTTCCAGAATATATTATCAGCTATTGGGCGGTAATTATGTACAACATAATACACGAGTAAAACGAAATTCTAAACTCTTGTTGGTTGGCACCGGTGTATACGATATACACGACGGCAACAACAACAACAACAACAACAACAACAACAAAAATCAAAACGACGACGATTATCAAGTCTGTTGGTAAAAATTTTAAACATCCAAACAACAATACACACACGTGTGTCTGATGTAAACGACGTTTAGAGAAAATAAAAATGATAAAGATTTATTACGATGAAAAAATATTATAAAATAGGCAGATTTCTATACTACCTAGTACCTATAAGAATTCTGAATAAACCGAATATAATAAGATAATCAAAGTTTGTTAATATGTTTTGGGTCGAAAACAAAATTTCCATCGATGTAAAAATTGCGAACTATTTAGGTGACACACCGAAATACCGAAGTTATACTATACATAATATACTTATTATTTACCGCAAATAACCGTGCGTGTCGATTAGCCATCTTAAAATATGGCGAAACAATGTAATTAATTCATCCGAATATCCGATGACATAAGTTTCCGTTCTAGTGTATAGAAACAGTGTTATAGAAGTTTGTGAGATCAGTGCCGGATCTTGAACTAGAAGGGTAAGGCTCAGGAGCAAAAGAAAATATTGTAGCCTCTGAAAAACTCCATTAAAGTACTTACTAATTTTTATTAAAAAAACCCATTCATTATTAATTATTACAATGTATATATACATGTAATATGCACATATATATAATTTAAAATACGCCTTTATCGGTCCAAATAATGTATACACATTACACACACGACTCGGACATGGTTATTGTGAGTGAGTGTTACATAATTATGCCCCCCTGAGCAGCGGCGTGCGGTTTCACTGTTGTTTGAAACCATGTATTAAAATTGTAATTTGTATTGCTAAGGTTGCTGCAAAAGCAAAATATGAAATGGATTAGCGTAGAACCTATACACCGAACTTATGAAGTATCATCGTTATAAGATTCTCTTGTATATAACAAAATATCAGCCCCCCCCCCGCCAAGCAAAATTCTAGCTAGAACGCCGTTTATATTGTCATTTATGATATTTTGAAATCCATAATATAGGAGGTCACTACTATAAATTTCTAAGCAACGGGACCCCGGTTCGCACCGGCTGTTTATCCGGCACTGTCTGTGATATAATATTATAACATTATATTGTATATTATTATTATAACGAAAAAATAAAAACGCGTAGTGTACGCGGCACGCATACTGGCTATGCGATTAATTTCATTGTCGAGGGGGCCCGTCCATGGGGTCGAGCGCATTTTGCCGAAATGATAATAACGTTGCGGCGGCGGTGGAGGTACACGGTTCAGTTGGCGTGGTTTTTTGTGTCTACTGTCTATACAACGACGATTGCAAACGATAAACCGAATGCGCTGACTGTCGTCTGTGCCGCTCACTCCTATCCTTCCATCCGGACGCACAAGCATGGTATCCGGGACAGCGAGGCGGCGGTCGATGGTATTTTTATCGAAAATACCGCGGCTAACCGATACATTTTGGATCCGAATTATTGGCGGCCCACAGGCGGTGGCGTTATATTAAAATATTATTTAAAACGGAATTCTATACAATTAATTTAGTGACTGAGTGGCGTACGGTTAGATGTTATGAATCAAATTAGCAAATGGTTTTTTATACTGAAATAAACCGCCCATACAGAAAATGCACGATCAGAATATTTGATAAACGACGTATACCCGTAGCGTGGAAAAAAAACGTTGTTGGGAGAAACAACTCATTGAAAACACTTTGAATAATATGATATCTTATAATTATTACGACGGAGAGTACACCCACAATCGATGGGGCGGGGGTTATAAAGTCCCAAGTTTTGGCTGTATTCGTCGTCCAGCCAGCCAACGAGGCCCCCCTCCCCCGGAAAACGACGTGGAGGAGCAGTATAATGAGTTGCTGAGCCGCGCGCGACCGTGTTAATGAGTATAATTAATAATAATCATTATTATTATTGTTATTAGGCTTAGGTATGATGGACCTAAATATTATGCACGAATATGCACGATGTACGGAGATATGCATAAAAAAATTACCAAATAAGTACCGAAACAGTTGACTGAATTATTAAATTCTTGCTTATATTTATTTGTAGGTATTATTAGTTAAACTTTTTGTATAATATTCCATCTAAATTTTCTAATCAATTTTGCGATCGTTTCGTTATAAATCGATTTCTCAAACTAAACAATTAATAAAATTTAATAACAGTCGTCGTTAGCGATGAGCGTTTCATGCAGATTATCGTGGGGAAAATGTACACAATAATCTTTACATAATGCTGGTACCTACCTATAATACTGATAATATGAGCATTTAAAGTTTTAAAATACAATTATAGCCATTTAGCAGAATGTGGTAAGAGAAAGACACTAAAAAGCTTAGGACAGGTATAGACAGCAAAACACAATTTTGGATTCCTTGCTACCCCCACCAGATAGGATTTTCATTCGATCCTGGTATTTATTCAACTGCATATCCGAGAAAACGTGCAAATGCAACGGCGTCATCCTCAAGCCCGATCATAATGGAATAGCCGCGGTCGTTACGAATCTTCGCGGCAGTCAACGCGAGCGGCCAAAAAAATGTGTGTGAAATGCGGCGACGCAACAATGGCAAACGGCGACATTTCGAAACGGTTTTCCATTATTGCGACGCGTGGAAACGACGTCGCTCGGACTCTTTCATTGTTTATGAACATATAATTACTGCGAACAATTCGCCATAGCCGGGCCAGTTTTACGCGTCTAGGAATCGTTGCGGACCGTGGCAACAGCACACGCACACACATCATAATATCATAGGTGAGTCGGTGGTGGGTAAAGCAACTACATAATATATTATTATAAGTGTATTGGTGTAGTTACGCCGCCGCCGCCGCGGTGTGGTGCGTAGAGGCCACGGGCGATTCATGGTCATTCCCGTATAGGTTCGCGAACGCGAGCGCAGCACGCACGGTGTATACACGTATTACTTTTCCACTTCCTACGACGGCGGCCCCGACGACGACGACCACCACCGCCACCGCCCCACCGATAGCGCAAGTACCGCCAGCACCGCCAGCTCTGCCACCGCCGCACATACGTTTACACAATGCGGATCGCCGGGGCCTATACCGTCCGTCATTCTGTCTCGCTCGCTACCGTCCGCCAGCCGACCGACCGCGTTTCTCTCTCTCACTCTAGCGACAGCGCGTAACAAACGTGGTCGCTCGCACACGATGCGAACACGCAAACGTCGGTCACACACACACACACACACACACACACACACACACACGCACACGCACAAATGGAATAATTTTATATTATTATTATTATCAATATTATAACGGTGAGAGAAATAATAGCCATCGGACATAATCACATAATACTATTATGATGTGAAAATATATTATATATAGTACGAAACGCACCGACCAAACAGCAAGCAGACCGACCGATAAAATAGTGTGCGTAATAATAATAATATTGTGTATAATTTATTATAATAATATAATATTTACACGGCGACGACATGTGGGTAGACCGAGTCGAACGCGCAGCAACGTCGGTGGTTGCGTACGGGGCGGGGGTGGGGGAAAGCGGGTAGGGACAGTATGGAGTGGGAGGTGGAGGAGGGGTCAATATTGAGCGTAATAATATGAATATAATATACCTATATATACACAATATGATAATACGTAGTGTGAGATGGGACAGCAAAAAAAAACGTTTCGCTAAATTCAGTGTTGCCAAGTTTTAAATAATGTAATGGTTATTTTTTTGCGCGAGTGACGAACTCGGTGGCGTTATTTTATTTGTTATTAATCATCTGTCGTCTGCATGGCCGTGTTGGAAGACGGGTGATACCGCCGCCGCCGCTGATTTTCGCCAAAACCGATATTTTATAATACGCGCGTTTCATTGTGGAACGATACGATTAGTCTATCTATCAATATGATATATATATATATATATATTATGTACATGTGCGCGAATTGACGTAAAAAACGGGGGGGGGGGAAATGCCCCCTCCCATCCCAATGTTGCCAAATCACAGCGTATCCAATGTACTACTACATTACACGATGATGGCGAGCGTAAAAAAGCTATTAAAAATACATTTTAATTAATTAAATATAGGTACCTATCATAAACTACAACTACTGCGATAACGTTCGATACACAACGGTTTGCTCTTTGGTTAGCGACATTGATTTCATATCAAATAAGCTATAGAACGCAAAATTATTATTATTGGGTTTAGTCTTTGGCGATATATTTACACAATAAACTATAACATTCATGATGGGTTAAGCAAATAAATTTATCCAAGACCAATACACCACGGCTTTTTAATTAATTATTTTTCAACGTCATCGGTATGAGAGATATCATATCTACAAATCTACCCAATAATAATTTATAGTAACATTACACGTCAAATACCTACGTATATAAATATTTTTATTATTTTCATGACTACACAGTTCATTGATTTCTTATTTTGCTTACAATTTATTACCTCACGAGTCAAAATGTACAGAGTTTTATGCACATTACTGTGCGTGTATTTATCGTTTTAAATTGTCTACCGCGAAATATTCATATACATCATAATAATAATTATATTTTATCATGCATTACTAGGTATCCACGGTAATTATTGTCGTTTTTTTAAGAATTATCTTCTGTATAGTATCTGTTACTGATAATCGTTTACTGGTCTTATTGTTAAAAATCAAGTTCTGAATCGTGATTTAAACATTGAAATAATTTACATATGGACGGACAGTGTTCTAAATTCGTAACTGAACGTTTTCGTAAAAAATTACTCAGTAATTATTGTTTGTTGAACAGAATCACGTCTCGGTGGCGGGGGAGGGGGCTAACATATTATAGAATAATATATCATACGATACTTAACCGAATCACCCTGTATAATAAAGAAAGTAGACGTCGATGCAACAGTTTCCCCTACCCCGTGCGCATAGTGGCCAAAGTATATTTTAGTTCTCTCTAAAGAGAGGGACAGACAGACACTAAGAGAAAACATTATGCAATAATACGCCGCCATTGGCAATTGACATTATACATTACTATCTGTTTATATTGTGACACCGCCGCCGCCGCCGCCGTAGCCGCCGACGACGCCATAGTTGCCAACGTTGTGTTATTGTCCCATTCTTTATAATATTATTATTAAAAAGTAACAATATAATATAATGCAGGAGCAGACAAACGGTAATTATTGTTATTAAAAAACGAAAATCACATTATTATTATTATTATTATTATTATCATTATTATCATCATCATCGATTCGTATTCCACGCATAACGTATGTGCACTTAATTTAGGTCAGTAGTTCAAGTGCTCAGCACGTCAACACCGTGAACAGACGATAAATCCGTTTAATCGGAATTCGGAGATAAGCAGTCGATGGTCGCATTTTTTTTATTGGGATTCTCGCTTCGATTGGACGGCTCAACGCGTTTTGAGTTCCCCTTGGAGGATGTGACACAAGCGCGGGATAAGCCGCTCGCCGCAGCAAAGCGCGTGTACGTTGCGCAATAAACCAATAACACTAATAATAGGTACACGCGTTGAAATGCGTAACCATCGTACCGGCGATGCAAAATACAAAATCACCGGCATGAGAATAATTCGAGAAATAAATAAAGACGACGCCGCCGCCGCCGTAAAGTTTTGATAATCATAATACTATACAACACGTCTAGACCAAAACATAAGCCGAGATAAACAATAACAATATAATATTATGTAATAATATTTACAATAATAATAATAATAATAATAATAATAATAATAGAAATATGCAAGTGTGCAACATTAGCAGGTGTACACGTTCGCGGATAAGTACATTACACGGACGCACATGACGCAGACGTAGAATTATTATTATTTAATAAGTAGACTGGCTACTATTACGTCCGCGACGTAAATAATATATTATTATGTATATAAAACAAAAACACGACCTAGGATCATCGTCGTGGTCGCGATACGAAAAAATCAAATCAAACGATTGAAATAAAAAAAAAACTTAGGCGCAAAACCGGTTTGTAAAGTATTAGCCACAGGCAGTATGATACACGAGTACCCGACCATGTACTAATAAGTACGAATTTAAAAAACAAAACGCGGCTCGGTATTGATAGGGTCGATCGGCGGTAATAGATCGGTTATAAGTATAGGCATATAATAATATTATAATATTGTAACATGCGTGTATATTATATATTTATTGTTATTGAACAGTATATTATATACATAATATAATACGACATGCCACTGCTCTAGGAAGATGGTCTCTCTCATTTGAACTTGACCCTAGTCAAGTGCAACGACGACGTTGCACTATACCGGCGCGACGTAGACGAATGTGACATATTATTATTATTGTGTGCATTGCATGCGTGCGTTTTAATAATGCCCTCCCTCGCAGTGGTTTTTATATACACCAAACCGATCAGATATTATTATAATGCACACACGCACAATATACGCTTTTTATAAACCACAGACAGTTGATATTAAACATATGGATATGGCATTCCTATCTTCACGGAACATCCACTACAGAAAGGCCAACACAAAAAGGCGAGAGTAACGATGGTCGTCACTCGCTCAGAACCGCCTGCAGATCGATAAAGAAATTAACATTTAAACAACAGAAAAAAGGGATGTTATACAATGTTGCGCTTAACAATGTTATCAGTTGGCTTGGCTTATAGATATTTATACAATGCTGTCTCCGCATAAGTTTAATAATCAATCATAATCACGGGGACAAAGACGAATGACACGGAGGGAGGTTTTTTTTTAGAGATATGTATTATATAATGATGCCCTTGTGACACGCTCGGCCTGCAGAAACATCCTCTGACGATCATATCATACAAAAACACAGCATCTATTAGGCTAAGCCACAGTACACAAAGTACGTAGTAACACGTTCTCCTTATGAACAAACGTCTAGACAGTATGCATACGCATCACAAAATACATAATATAAAACGCATATCGAATGCCAAACTTTAAAAAAAATTAACGAATACCATTTTATTCTTAGACTAGAATATGTTTATAATTGTTTCACAATTCAATATTTGATCACCATCAGCCTATTCGAAAAATTACATAATTTACATATAAATTGGCCAAGATCCATCAAAAACATTTTCCCTTCTTTTATCTATTATTTAGTATCTATTTTTTTTTTTATCTTTTATAGTACTAATTGCCAGTTGTCTCACTATAAGTTATATCTGCACTAAATAAACATAATATATACGTGTTTATATAGACTTGAAATCTTAACGTATTACGAAACTATTGTTAACCACTTATAATGAAAATGTAGGCTCATTGTAACCATTAAATTATGTATAAGCTTGAGTTATAAGTTAAAACTATGTATCAACAATCTTGAAATGCTCATAACTCGCATTAAAATTTAAATATCAATAAAAGCCTACCAGATGCCTGAGATAATATCCTTACTTTTGAAATTGATAATACATTTGTCAATTCACCCTCATATTAAAATGAACGATACAAAATATGGAACCCAAATCTATTATGCAGTACGTATTGTTAGGCGGAGACAACACATGCGTGTATGAATATATTAATTATAGACATACAAAGTCGGATTAAATCGTTTGCGTTAATAATATAAGGGTAAAGCTAGAATTTAGAAATAAAGCGATTATCTTAAATATAGAGGCAAGCTTTTAAACTTGTTTTTACCACCCGTCACCCATCATCAAATGTATCTAAAGGTAATTTTTTTTTGGAGGTATCGTTTTTTAATGGCCCCCTAGGTAAGATAAGTGATGAAACTAGATTATAATAAAGTTAATTTTATTGTAGTCTTGTTCTAGTACTTCGTTAATAATTCGGAACTGTTATGATTTGTAGTAAAAGTTGAAATAAGTGCAAAAATACATACCTATTTTAACGTGTCAGAGTATTACAACAGTTAAAATAGTTATAAAACAGCGTGAGCTGAGAAAATGTTTAGGTTGTGGAAATATTTTTTAACATGAAAACTAAAAAGTATACTAGATACAGTACAAAAATTATGAGCACGTATCCTAAAGTCTTAAACTATATTAAAGTTTACTATAATATAATACATTTGTATAGGTAGTTTTATTCGTATACAAGAAATAGTTACAAATGAGAAGCAGAACGAATGACATTGGTTGAAAATTAAATTATGTACACATTTTTATAAGATATTTGAAATTCATATTTTTTTATTTTATTTTTTTTGTGTTTAATATTTATTCATGTTGATCTTGAATTATACTGTTACCAATAGGCAATATATCATCATATCAAATAATAGTATCAGGTGATTCGTTCACCTTTTTGTTACCGAATTTATTTATACATGCAATAATTTACCCACGTTTTACTGGAATAGCTGAATAAACAACTATGTATTTTTGTTTTGAATTAAAAGTGAATTACTATAAAAATGAATAAATACGCTATGGTAACGGGTAAACACGACGGCGATCTAACATTTCAGAATATTAACATCGCAGACGGATTTTGTAAACATGATATTTCATTGTATGAGATTAAAAAAAAGAAGACAGAACATAAATAATAATGCATACTATATATATATGTGTATATACACGTGGATTGCTGAACTTTTTTGAACCCTGTACCCGATACCCCATACGATGTTACAATAATTATATTCAATAAGAATAATTGAAGCAGCATAGTATTTTCCTCTTTCAGAAATTGTTACCAAATGAAGGGTCACTGTTTCTGTAGTAGGTAGTTAGGCACACAATTTTTACGTTTAATCCGCGTATAATATAAATAAAATGTATTATAACCCGCTGTTATACGCATTTATTCAATCAAATAACGTAAGCATATTGTTAGTATATATAGAACAGCAGTGGTATGTCGTATGCGCAATGTAATATAGTTTAATAATTGCTATCAAGCACACAGGCCCTTGTTTGTTTAAGTGAAATTATTTAATTTTTTACCATTAAAAGAACATTATACATTTATAACCGATAACAAAATATCGACATATATTCGGTCGCTACTGTGTTGCAAGGTTTATAGATGACTGTTTTGTACGTGTGTTAAATATTACAGTGACGTTCGGTTTTTACCAATGCGTGCGTGTGGTCAACAACCCACAGCACAGGATAAGCGTTATCTGGAAAATAGCGCACCGAGAGAAGATAAAGTGTTTTAAATGCATTTGTTTCTTCTAACAAAAATTATTACACGTTTCTAGAGAATGTCTTGGCCCCGTCCTAATTTAATACGTGTTTTAAAATGATACCGTTACGAACTGGGATTCAAATAAATTTACAACGGTTCGGTACGTTTTCCGGTTTAATTTCAAGAACCGAATAACACATTTAACAAGCGATTTTTTCTTACAATAACGTTTTTATTTTCCGGCAATTCGTAAAACGTTCACTAAAATATAAAACTAAATTGTCGTTCATGTACAGTTGTTCATGCATATAATATATGATGTATCATGTTTGACGTATGACGTATGTAAATTGTTTTTAATTCTGTGAAGTTAATATAAACATATGTTTTGAAAATTGATTTTTTAATTGCTGTATTATTAATAAGAAATAAAATAAAACATAATAAGCTAGAATGCAATATAATAATTTATACTAGAATAATGATTTTGAGTAATTTGTGTGATGATTGGTCACTAACACTCCAAAAAACACTTAACTAAATACTGATACTATTGTATTGTTCGAGTTTATAAGAGAACATTTTAAAAACAAATTACGTTTTTTGAAATATTTATGATACTGCTTAAGAAGTACTAAAACACATTATCTTATTAACTGCGAAGAAAATAGTAGATTTAATGAATATAGCTGATAAAATAGAAACATGACTATCGTAGGTTATCGAATTTATTTTATAACATGGTACCATTGCCCATTGCAAAGATAAGATAATCACTCTGTATTTAAGTTATTAATTTAAACCGATTAAAATAATAACTACAACGGACAAGTAAGCAAAAATAAATAATAATAATTTTTTACCAATTAATATAATCATATCATTAAAATAGAACGATAAATGTATCTATACTAGCTATACATATTATAGTGGCCACTAGCCACTGATTCCAAAATAAACATTGGACTCCTCGTAGTACCTTTACAAATTACCGATGATAACACTGATAAATTTCTGACGAGCAAAAATATTTAAACAATATCATTGTGAGTTAATTTGTTTACATCACCCGAAAATTTCACTTTAACTAGTCACGATTGTCAAATTATATAATCAGCGCAGATCTTACATCGTTATTCTATACAGGATTTCTTTCATATTCATAATCTAAATTATGATTAGTTATGCGCGAGAATTCGAAAATTATTATACTAAAAAATGTGTAAAATAATAACGTTTATTATTTTAATATATTATACAAATTATGATGTAATATCGTAACACAATAATTTAAAACAAAATTGTTTCGATTCGTTTTGAAGGGCAAAAAAAATATGAATGAGTGGCATTGCGGAATAATTTGTTTCATTTACGATACATTAAAATAAAAATGTGTAAAATATACGCATGTTCTACTTTTTAATACAACCCATCCATTATGCATAAAAAATCTGGTACGGGCAGAATTCAATATCTCAGAATATTGCAAACAACGCACGCGGAGGCTGCATAAACATACTATGCGGTTTACACGTTTTAAAAAACACCGTATCTCTGAATAATATAATGACGATTATTGTCGACAGAAAACGCAAACGAACGCACACGGGGCAGCCGACTTGCAATAGGCAATATGTAATCTATGCCTACTGCAATCTTAGACGGTGGGCACGACTCTTATTATTTTCCTATCTGCCGGGAATTGAACGCAAAGCAAAACGACACACGCATTACTATGACGAAACATAGCAGACTGAATTCACATAACAACAATGCTTGTAATATTATATGATAATAATAATAATGTTATCGGGTAAAGACGGGATTTTTATCAAAAAAATGATTTTTTTACTGAGGCTGTGCAGTATGATTTGGATAAAAGGTTTCCCGACGTTTCATTTCGCAACAAATGTATGTTATACACAATTTTACTTTGCATAAAATGCATATTTAAATGTTGAATGTTAACATTTCATACATAATGGTATAGTTTTGTGAATATTTGTATAGTACGAACCATAAAACTAACAAAAAGATTATGTTTCAAAATATACATATATATAATATTTAAAAAAGTAATTTAAATCTTATATAATGAAATTGCTACTAAAATATAACAAACATTATAGTGACTACATTATTGTTTGGAAACCTAACCGTCGATATTAAAGCGATACATTTTTGATATGGAGCACATTAATCAAATATTATTTTGAATCAATGATAATTGGTAAATAATTCAGAATATTGAATGCAGAACTGAGGGGATCCAGAACACATTAAAAAGTATTCAGTACATATTGTTACACCTTTTATTTGGAATATTACATACATTTTTATTTCTATTGTAGACATGTGACAATGTTAATTTTGTTTATTAATTTGAAAAACTGAAAGTGAATGGTAGAACTTTGGGCTTCTAGAACTAGCTAAAAAGTTAATTAAATTTGTTATTGTTTTACTTTTAATACATAATACATAATATACCGATGATAGTAAATCAAAGAGAAAATTAATAGTTTTCGTAATATAAGTACTGTTTAATATCGAAAAATTAGATGGTTTTTGTAAAAGCATATTTTAAGGAAGAGAAAATAAGAGAACATAGTAATTCTCTGAATTTGAACCACATAAAAATATCTTATCTTAACCTTTACTAGAACATAAAAATCCTGTCTCTAAATTATAAATAATATGTAATATGTGAGTATAAAACCATCGGCAGCACAATGTTTTATTTTTTTCCTTCGGATCGTGTGTTACACAACGAACGATATAATATTTTCTCTTCGTACTCGGCTGACACATGCAAACACGCGAGAGAGCGGATCGTTGATACAGGTTGGTAGAAAACGAAAAAAAAAACGTTATAATACGGATATACTCACACACCCGCTACACACATCAACAGACTATGACGATCGTACCCATCGCTAATAAATAATAATAATATAATATCGACGTGACGTTACGTGTGCGTGTCGTCAACGCAAGTGTTGTAGGTCAAGTTGATTAGTGAGAATATTATAATAATATTATAATATACTCCTATATAATATTTTGATAATTGATTACGAGGCGGGTGCTTGTGTGTGTGTGTGTGTGTATTTGACGGAACACATAATAATAATAACAACAACATGCGAACGATCGACCCGCCTGGGCACGCGTAATAACGAGGCGCGTTCACCCGGACAACGAACGGGCGGCTTTTTCTTTTATTTTTTATCGTTTGCCAGACCCAGACGCTACCAAGAGTCGAGACAACGGCGGCGGTGGCGGCTCGCGGTTTACGCACGTCGCGCACATGATAAGAGTGAAAAAAGCGGTGCGAGACGTACTCAGTCCTCCAACCCTTCTATGCCCGAAGCGTGCGCTCGACGACACCAGACCCCCTCCAACCCCCTATCGGGTAATTTTTTTCTCGCGTCGACTTTCAACCCCCTCCCCTCCCACCCCCCGATTTTTCAGCGATGCCGGCGCCGCGCACTTGCACACGACTATAGTGCTATAGTGAGCTATACAAGGGGGGCGGGCGGTCCCCCCCGCATTTGTCCGTGACACTATCGCACAGAGCGTCTCCCCCACCCCCACGGCACCGGCTCACTGCGCCCTTCATGTTTCGGTATGAACGTATATGGTACTACTCCGCCCCGCCCGCCGGAGACCGATAAAATTATTATAACCTCTAAGTCGCGGAATCCGGCGCCGCTGAACAAGCCTGCGCGCGCGCGCGTCCGATGTGATATCACATGATTTGCGATTGAGTGTGAGTGTCTTTTACTCTTGAACTACATTATACGCGGCGACACGTTTCGGTTTTGCCCGAAATCCAAGGCGCGCGCGTGCACCTCCACCGCTTCGGTCATGTAATTAATAATCATTGTTAGTGTAAACGACGAGCGATGTCGACCACCGCCACACCACATGGTTATACGTTGTGAATACGTTACATGACGTACGTGTAGGTACATCACCATCACCACTGAGCGACGTAGCGGGAGCGCGAACATCGGCCGACCGGTGCCGCCAGCGCCAAAGGTGCACAACGCTCTATTATACATATATTCGTACGCGACCTCCGCTACGCACCGTACCCCGCTCACCATCCATCCTAGGCGGCCACAGTCATTATAGGCCCAGTACCGTCCACAGTCAGTGTCAATGTTGATAACGCGCGTTTTTTGTTTTTCGGTTATAATAACGCTGCGCCGGTCGACGGCGAAAACGATAAATAAAATATATCACGTCGACGAGCAATTTACACTACAACCGTCTCTCGCCTACTCTCTCTCTTTTTCTCCCTTGTCCCAACCGCGTGCTGTTCGCGTTGTGTAATTTATAAGTATGTTCGCAACGCGCCTATGCCGTCCCGTGCTTACTAATTAATAATTATCAAATCGTTTTTGGCCATGTCGGCATTTCGAACGAAACACGCTATACCTAATAATAAATATCGCTGACGTTCGATAATAATACCATATACACTCCAGATGAAGTTTTCTTTTTTGTACCTACTATGGTTTTTTTTTGCTTACCGTTGAAAGTCGAAATCTCACGTTTTTTATTTGTGTTTCGTAATTTTTATTTTAAATGTCGTGCTATTATCATTTGTCGAATTTTTACTACGTTTCGCACACCCGCATATGAGGGCCAATATTGCGAAGCACGACGGCATAGGTACGGTAAAATTAACCAAAATGTTCTAGTTTTTAATTTACTAACATCTGCATTTTGTTTCTAAATTACTTCATAACCTAATAGCCACCTCCTACCTAAATTATTTGATTATACTTAACTTTTTTTTTATATAGATATTGTATTTAACATTTTCCCAAATCAATTTGGACCAACGAGTACTTTAAATAAAAAATATGAAGTTATATTTTGAAAATATAATATTTTATAATTGCGTATTTCAATAAAAATATAAATTCTGTACTACCAGTTAGGATGCCCTGGATGAGGAACTTTTATGAGAAAAATACCAATTGGTTGTTTAAATTTACTTTGGTAAATATTAAAAACGAAGTAATAAAGCTTACAAAAATATTTACTAACGAAATATGATGCAATAACAACCGTAAAACTGTTTTAATTTAGCAATTATTTTAAATTCTTGGAAATTATTAAAAATGTAAAATCCCAGGTCTTTCGTGAGTTCCATACATAAAAGTAAAATCATTGTGTATATTTTAATTTTAATTGAGTACCTAACAAGAAAATATATGTCATGGAATTGGAAAAAACTCTTATTTTATGAAATTCTTGGTAAAATTATGTTTTTCTACCGAAATGAAAAGAAAATGTTCCAGTATATCTACATAAATTGTTATAATAGAGGTAGGTATAATTAAACATTTCAATAACTGTATTATACAAGTATATAAATTCAAAATGCTACGAATTCGCATTTTTGAGACTGGAAATAGTTAACGAAGACTGATTAATGTATTCAAAACGGTAACCAGTATAATGTAATCAAATAACATATCTAAATTTAAAGCACTTGTTAGATTTCAATACGAAATTCAATTTCAATTTCAATTTCATATTATATTTATTTTTATTAAAAATATAAAATTACAATCTATACACAACAAGTAGGTACAAAAGCAATTTTGATTACATGTTGTGACGGGAATAACTGAATTGGGAACGAACTCGTAGTGCTACCCGACAGATTAAATTAATAAATGTCTAGGCCAGATCCGTTTGACATGTTTTTGAGGGTTATCGGGAGTTGAGCGTGGGTTAACTTTGAATGAAATGAAAGGTAGAGTGATTTGGTTGATTAAGTAAGCATTGGAATTCCAAGCCTTTGTTGAGATTATTATTTTTAAAATAAGCCAATGAGCAGTGGTAATATGACAAAAAAAAAGGTATGGAAGGTCTGAATATTTCTTAAGTTAGGCGTGCAAAGCAACAGACCTGGATGCCTCAATCATCCTTATAGCTTTATAAATTAATAGTTTATTTCTGACGGAAATCTTGGGCCGGATAAGTGGGCGGAGCAGGTGGAGTCTAGAGTTGACCAATTTTCTCATATTTTAGATGTTGAGCTCAAGTTAAGTATCTATCGAACATCAAACCTAAATATTTTATCGTTTGGGTAGTATGGATTAAGTTATTTTTTATTTTCCAGCGATGGAACAATGATTATTGGATATTAAAATGGTTTTGAAACAGTTGCAGGGACGTTATCTTATTATTTGAAAGAAAAATGTAATTTAATATTTAAGCGTAACAAACCTACGCGCGTATTGCTTACATAATTAATCGTATACAAATAAATATCTATGTACATAGACATCTATGACATATTATATATGTGTCTACTCTACAAAAAACAAATTTCAAATACCTGTATATTAATACCAAGTAGAGGGAATTTGATTAAATTTAAATTATAGTAACGATTTTTTCTGAATATTATACCATAGACAATAGAACTCACGCATAATATTATACATATTACCAACCAGAATTATAATAATATACCATCGTTCATCATACATTATAGATACTATGTATTGTTGGTTTAAAAATAAAAACAATAATATAATGATTTAATATTGGTAGAAATCAACAACATAATATATAACACATTCAATTACACTACAATACAACAAAAAATAAGCAATAATGTTATTTAGTAACATACAATTGATGATCATAAATAATAATGTTCGCAGTTATGACTAAATGACCTGTGGGTGAACCAATATATTTTGTTTAAATAAACAGAATACAATACTGTTGGCATTATAGTATCTCCCTATTTTATTATTATACTTTGACCACGTACATTTAAAAAATGTAAAAGTGTAAAATTCAAATCATAATTTACAAGTTTAAAGAACACACGTATTGTTTACAAGACAAAATAAATTACCCTCGGTTGAAAAAATTCTACGAGTCTCTAAACCTCTGTACGTGTTTTTAAGTAGTCTAAACTAGCAACAGTGAACTGTAAAAACATTTTTTTATTGTTTATTCTGTTTCATTTTGTATAAACGAATATAAAAAAAATAATAATAAGTACACAAGATTAATCATTAACCACATTTGAACAGTGTTATCAATTAAATAAATAATATTAAATATAATTATGTGTAAATATAAAATATGCATACCTATATTTTAATTTTGCTCACCAAATTCCCAGAATAAAAAAATGTGTACCTAAAATATGTAAGATATACATTATTTTACGTTAAATTACTGAAATGGAAAAAAGAAGACGTCAGTGTAAAATAAATCTCACATTTCTGTTCAATTCACACATAATATAATAGTCAATAACAAACCACTCATCACATATTTTACTCTCATCATTTTCAATATCGCTGAATCCAAACAAATTTATGAAAGTATACAAAATATATAAATAAGTCATTCATACTAAACACAATTGTGCTTTAATTTGGGTTTTTTTGTGTTCTTCAAGCTAGTAAGTATATTATTTTAAATATGTATCATTATTTGCTGTATTTGTCAAATAATTGTAATATAATATATAGACATCATATTTAACAAAACACAAGTTTAAAAAATTTAGATTTCCATTATTATTTCACTGAAATGTAAATTAAAGAAACCACTTATGGGTGAAAAAAATTACAAAATATTAAAATAAGTCGAATGTATTTGTATAAATATAATAAAACCATGTTGACAAAAAAATTAAAACAATCGTATAGATAGCTTTTATGGACTCGATGCAACATTAAAATGCAATATTGTATTGTATTAATACGTTACAGCTAAGTAAAATACAATGTATTTGACTATGTTTAAGAAAATTATTATAAACCATTGTGGCTGTATTGGTTGTATTAGTTAATGAATCGAAAGTTTAAGATTACTTTTTAAAATGTACCTGCGTAATAATTGCTATAATTTATCTGACAAACGTAAACAAAACACAGACGTCAGACATACCTACATTTCACAATAAATTACTAAAACCTTTAGTTGAACGAGTTTAACTAATATTAATTCTGAATTTAAAATGTCTTTACCTAAACATAAAATAAGCACATACTTCATACCTATACTGAAACACTGAGTATAATATGCGAAAATTTTTTTTATTTTTTTTTATTCTGCAGTCACAAATACTTGTATACATTATAGTATACTACATATTAGAACTATATTATAAATTTTATTGTACTAATGTCAAATTTTTACACTAACAAAACACTGTAGTTACCTACAAAAATTTGTTTTTAATTTTTTTTAACATTGCTATACATTAATATAATAAATAATATTTTGCGAATAATACATAAAACATATGGTAACAAAATTATAAGCTGATTAAACCGTATAGGTATTTATATACACAAATTCATCAATTTCATACTTTTAAAATAAAAAAAATGAATGTTATTAAACACCGCTTTTGAGATTAAGCGTATTATATTAATTTAAATCATATCACACAGTTAAATAATATATCCGTCGAATATTTATTTATAATTGAGATTATAAAAAAAAATTGCGTATAAGGTGGTATAAGTTACGTACCGGAAGATATTTGAATAATATAACGTACCGAGAATTGTTCGTGTCTAAGTACACGCTGCATGGTGAATCGGGAGAAGACGGTTCGAACGGCTCGTCGGAATCATTTTCGAAATTATATGGACTCGAAGACAGGCTGCTGTGCAGTTTTATAGAGGACATTATTTTTCACTCCTCATCGTTACATCAAACTGCGAATTTATTAATGATCAAAATTCTAATACGAATCGTTTACGAGAACAATAATAAAAATTTAATTAAAACAAATAACAATAATAAAATTAATAATGTGTAATGAATATGAAAAATAAATATAATAATATTAGTTCACTGGGAGGTTAGAAGTACGACACAACATAATAAGCGCAATTCGCGTGTCACGTTCGGCGACTAGAATCAGACTGAACTACCGAAGTCGGCGCTCGGCAGGTCCTGAGCAAACAGGTCAGTAGGCCAAGCGCAATGTTGCGCACGCACTACCGCAAACACACTATACCACAACATGGACATATTGGTGGTCGCTGACGACACCGTGATCTTCGTCTTGCCCACACTTCACACTTCACACTCCAAACAGCCAATGATGTAAGTGTATGCATACGAAAAGATGACTGTACGGTACATAATATACTGTTGAATAACACGCTATATCTAAATACATATTAAGGTTACAAGTTAACGATATTCCATCCCCGAAATGTTTCATATCATTATCCTGCAGTATTATAGTAACCATGGTAACGGTAGAATAAAAGTATACATATATATTGGGTACTTTTTATATTGTATTAAATACATGATATGAATTTTATTGTTCCACATCGTGTGATTGTTGGTAATCTACCACGTCGTATTTTATATTCGATCGGACCGAGGGAGGGACGAAGAAACAAAAATTAAACAAATTAAAAAAGATTTTAAAAAAAAAACTTGGATTCGATTTTAGAAGTAAATTATAATCGAGTCTTCATTCACATTTAATGTTTCAATCATCATAAAGGTAAGTAACCTACTCTCTTAGTGTAGTATACTAATTGAGCCTATTAAAGTGTTAGTTGCAATGGCTGTTTAAATCGATATATTTATTCAAAAGATACTTAACAAATCATATTTTGTATATCTACCTACCATGAAATCGATTTTTTTTTTGTTATGAAATAGTAAAACAATTCATTTGAGGAGGTATGGATTTATAAATAAACGCACGCATCACCGGGATACAAAATGTTTGATAGAATAGGTAGATTTTAATGCAAACAATTAATTCTCATTTTAATTTTGCATACATATATGCATATTTCGAAGTGTGATAAAGTACCTGAATATTTTTGATTTTTTTTTAATAGTTTAAATTTGATATAATAAAGATTTTGTTTTATAAATATATGAAGATAATTACGACATAAGACATATTTCAGGTATTTTATGAAAACAAATTTACACTAACTATAACAGTATGTAAGCAAAACTTAAGAATTAATAGAGAAAATATTTTCACATCATATATTTACTACAGCTAGGCTATAATTGTTCCAATATTAAAAAAAATGCAGTGATAAACGTTAAGGAACAAATAAATCGATTTGTTTTTACAAATATAATATTACATTTGTAATCAAATATACTAATAGTATAATAAAATAATGATATATTATTGACGTATCAAAAATGAATAATACAATAAAATCACATCAAATAATTTACATAATCGCACCACATCTTACTATCGTATTTATTTTAATAATACGTTATCAATTATAGTATCATAGGTATTTAGTAAAAATTAAGAACATGAAATAGATTTGTCCATTTCTTGTTTATTTAAATTGTTTAAATCCTAGTACACACAACACACCTATATTGAATTAATAAAAAGTAGATATGAATATGACTTATCTATCCTGAGCTTAGGCAATGGAAGAAAGACAAGCGATTATAATGCCACCAGGTTCCGAGTCATTGGATTTTTTAAATATGATACTTTTTTATTGACTTGAATTTATACCGTAAATATTACAGATGGTTTATAAATATTTAAAACCCGCAGGAAAGTAAAGTTTAAGTACTTATGTAAAATTATGTTCAAAATAATTTATGTCAATTATATTATCATAGGTACTTAGTAAAAACATAAAACATAAAATCGATTAGTCCATTTCTAGTCTAAATTTGTGATATATTTTGAGAAAAAATTCGATTGTTTATTTCAATGGTAGTATATACTAACGTACCTATATTTAATTAGTAAAAATATAAAAACGTGATGATAACATTTTCAATTAGGGCTACGGAACAGTATTATAAAAATTTCGAATGTCCAAAACAATACCGAAATTAAATATATTTTGCACAATATTCAATACACAGCGAATACTTAGCATACATAATACAATTTACAGTAAAATTACAGTTTATTTTTAGTTTTTAATATTGTTTCATTTAGTTAATAAAAAAAACATAATAATACATTTTATGTTATATACCTATTTATATAGACAATTATCTTATACAGATCTTATATATAGAAAATTATTTTTGTTTTTATTATAACAATGTTAAGTACTATTGAACCGTGTAATGACAACGTTTTTATGGTAATTGTTATTGAGTATTATTAAAAATATATTTTTTTTTAATATTCTGAAGTCAAAATGTATTTTTATAACGTTCCGAGAGAATAATAAATAAAACACATGTTTATTCTATACCTAAATTTAAATTTAAACTAAATGAGAATAATCAAAATCATTACTAGGAGTTGTATAGACAATAGTAAGCTAAAATATGTTTTATTACAATATGCATATTGTATAATAAATGTATATGGTAATACATTTATTGAGTTTATAAAATACTTATTAAAATAATTATTGTATTTACGTAATATTTTTTGATAATAAACACGTGTTATTTTTATCTATCTGTCGCCAACTAATGGTTACAAAAAATATTTTTTTTTTTAAATAATTTGTCGGAAATAAATAACCTTCAGAATGCAGACACAACTTCCAAAAAGAGGGTAGAGTTGAATGAATAAAAAATAATCAGATTTTACTGCGTGTGTAAAATATAATAAATGGAGAATGTCTTGTTAAAAAAAAGTGAATAGGCACACAAGGGTTGCTTCATACACCCTAGGAGGCAGGTAAATCTTGGTCCACCTGGATGAATATTCACACAGTAGACTTACCATCTGGCACATATTAACACAACCATTAGGCCGCTTTGTTCAAATTTAAAATATCTCAACAATAAATCTTTAATATTATATATTTTATGAGAATACGAAAACACGCGGTTCTATTCATCGTGTTGGTAAAGTCACAACAAATTCAAATACAATACAGCGGATTTGAATGTATTTAACCTAACATATTATTTGAATTATATATCCTCCATATACAATTCAAAAATGTTAAACTAATAAAACTAACCTAACTAGTAAACTTTATGTTCTATAAAATTTTGTTATGTAAAATGTCAGATGCCTTATGACCTCGACGCCGAGGCACATATTTACATCAAAAATAAATTATTTTTGATGGATTATTGTAGAATCCACACTTTTAATTAGATTTTGTTTTAGCTAAATTGATATTATGATTATATTATTAACTAGTAAATTATTCCTGCAAATTATGAATGAATAGTTTTTATTTTGCAATGAAAGTGAAATAAATTATAACTACGTACCTTTATAAAACTGATTTAACTAAATTTTATTTTAAATAAAATACTAATATAAATCTTATTTTGAATGTTTCTATAAAGTGATAATAATGGCCTTTCAGGCACGAGTATAAGTGCACAAATATTGAGCTTTTTTTAAAATTAAATTTAATACAATTTCGCAAGAAAATACAGTTAAAAATTATAGTAATAATTCGATTATTTCCAAAAATAAGTGCAATTTAATCAAAATGCTATTACTTATTAGCATTAATAGTGAAAAGTGTAAAATATAAAAACGTAAATACAGTTCGAAATTATTGTACCTAAGATTTCGTGTTTTATATGGACATGGAAATCAAAATATTGTCAATACCTCTGCGGTTTACAGTGCATATTTTTCTAAGTTTCTCAAAAAAAAATAAGAGGATAATTTGGAATATATCTTTACTTTAAAATAGTCAAGTTAATTGTGCTATATTGTGCACTAACATTTGGATTATGAAAACAATTTATTTTATGAGTCCCTTCCTTTAGGTACCTATTGAATAGTGTTTACGTTTCATCTCGGTGCAACAATTTATGACAACAAAGACTTTAACTTGAGAATATGCAATACATTATATATACATCCGTTAATCTAATTGTCATCTTTTTTTTAAATCTCAAAAAAAAAATACCAGAAGTTATGTAAATAGATAATATGTGGCAAAATTATCTAAGTTTTACTAACATTGTTAAAATAATAAAAAAATTAATAAAAGTAGGTACCTACATAGGAACATGTTATATATTATTTTTATGTAAACAGTTTAACATTAACAAATATTAAATAAGTACCTATATAATTGAAAAAATTAAATAAAAATAAAAATGTAGGTACCTACCTATACACAAATTGTAGAATAGAATTTATATGTTAAGTGCCTACAATACAATTTTAGATAGCAAACACAAAATGACACCTACAATTACCTAGTACAGAAAATCCATGAACTCAAAAATCAAAAACAAAAATGGTTCTCATTATATTGTTAGTATTGTTTCTTTTGAATCTTTGAACAGGGTTTGAAAACAGTTTAGAAATTAGTTTCAAAAACTTATTTTGAAGAGTACTTTAATTAGCCCAAAAATGAATAGATAAAACTAATTAAAAATATTGAATTTTTAAGAAAGTAAGTACCTAAAGAGTTTACAGTGAGTGAAATTGAATTAATATCAATAAAAATCATTTAATTACTATGCTAAATCAATTTTAAATGTCCTAAAAATTTTAAATTAAAACTACCAACTAATTTCAGAATTCCATTGGATTAATTATAATAACAATAATGAAGCCGTTACAGACCATGTCCGCACAAGTATTGGTAATGTTAACTAAACAATTTATCATGTATAAAATAATATACAATGTGTTAATTTTAATGTATATTTTAATATGTTTGTATGTATTTTAATAAAGGTTTCAATTTAGGGGTCACCCTTTCCCCATCAATAATATAAAATTCGGATAAAAAATGTATAACAATTTTTTCCCACCTAAAAATCTGTCAACAATTCATTGGAATACATTTATACTAAAGAAAAGAATAGAGAAAAAATTAATAGATTTGTAGCACTAATAAAAATGAACACAGACTTATACTGTTGAATAATATAAACCAAATTATTTGTATTAAAGGTTGGGACTGCTTACACATACAGATATTGTTGGTGTCCATAAAAGAAACAATTAAGATAAAATATTATTACAATAAAGAATATTACCAGAATATTTTTCTATTAACTATCTACAATGAGTCACATAAAGTCAATCATTTTATAATGTCCCAAATTTGTTAATCATTGACAAGCAGCCAGAATTTTTTTCCATAACTACATTTGATAGTGATTTACGCATTAGTCAGCAATAAATAGCAAAATAGTCATACAATTAGAAGAAGAAATACAAACACCTTAAAAGATGCACCAACAAGTTTTGGTATTAAGTTTCTTTTAAGTATATAACAGATTTATAGCTTACTTTGCCGTCTTTTCATGTAGTACAAACAAACATGTAAATCCTATAAGTTTCAAACTCTTTTTACAACAGTTATAAATGATATACATTAACTGGAAGCCTGAAAATTAAAATAAAAATTGAAAAATATTTGTTTACATATATTCAAACTCATTTTCCAAAATTTGATTTGTTAAACTTATTTTTAAGCATTGAGAAATTAGTAGCTTGAAATTATTAATACCTGAACTAGTTTAAGAAATCATTTTTAATATAGATTTAAAAACCTGATGATTAATTACTTCTCCATCAAAAATTATATCAGATCAAAATACATTCATTAAATTTTTTTTTCACATGGCATGTTTAAAATAGGCCGTAAGGCTTAGTGTTGCCAGTCCGGTCTTTTGTTTAGCAAAATGTTTATTTAGCTACCTATAGGTTTCTGATATACTTAGTTTTCATTACCTATAATAAAATGTAATAATACCTAAAATTTAAAAAAAAACTATAGAAAATAAATCTTGGGCCTGGGCCCATCTTGTAATAAATAAATAAATAATGAAGTATCTATAGGTATTGCATAGTATTGCTATAAAACCAATTTAGATTCTAATATGTACCTACATTGTTACATTATAAATAATATAAAATAAAACAAATCAATTTATTACCAAACATTAATATTCTTGCTTAATTTAAATAATGTATTTGCCTTCTTTTCAAGTGTTTGTAAGAGTCATACAAATAAATATGAAGTTATTAGGTATGAATAATTCTTTTAGCATTACTAAAAATAAAAATACTAACTTTGATCAATAATTATTTTATATTAATTTGTTTTAGTTAGATAATTGGGAATGAACATAACTATAGGTAAGCCAACTCAATTTGATTAAGTTGGAACAATTAAAATGAAATAAATAATGATTAAGCACGATAAATAAAGCAAATAGCAAATAGTATTAAATAAATACTACAAGATAAGGAACAATAGGTATTTAAAATGTATTAATACATCAATATGCATATTTATACAATTTTTTGATATAATATTAGAATCCCAAATGATGGTTGTGTATTTTTTTGTAAGCAACTGAAATTCAAAACATGTTTATAAAATGTACACAGTCAGATTCACTATAGAATAGTATATGGGTTATATAAAAAACATTAACAATATAATGATAAATAATGACCAAATTTCTTAAAACTATGAGCAGTATTTTATAATTCAATTAAGCACAGTTAACCTTACAGCATAACTAACAAGGAACTTAATGTGCTTTTAGAAACAAATTAAGTTCATATTGAAACAATTTAAAAACATTAAAACCAAAATAGAATTGTAATTTGGTTCTAAATGTAGTTTAATCCCTCGTTTAATCCTTTATACACTATTTTTTTTTATTAGAAAAATCAATAAAAGTAAACTATATTGTGTAGTGTATTGATTAGTCGACCTCAGAGAAGTTTTCATAACTTAAAATGAAAGATGTGCCAATATGACTTTAATTTGTTAGATAATAAAGAGCTAATTTTCAAATTTGATATAGTTGTGGATAGGTGCATACAATTAGGTACCAAGTTTTAGGTTTCCAAACACAGTATAGAATATATAATTTATCCATTGCGATATCTGTTGCCGTGGATACAACTTTGTGTACATAATATTGTACATATAAATAAATAAGGCAGGTACACACTATTTAACCACAATTTTGTCCCTACAATCCTATTGGTATCATAGCCTTTAATAAATTGTTTAATAGTGGTAATATGAAATTTTCCATTATTATTTCATGGGTATAAATCATAAAAATGGTGCCAATTTGAACATATTTAATGTTGACAGATGATATAGCATTATTTATATGTTCTATTTAGTTGTTGTGGGTAGGTACTACTATATACATAATATAATTTATACAAACTTAGAACTTGATACTAACTGTTAGGCTAATGATTGAAGAGGCAGATAAATTGTTTTTTTTTTTGCTGTTCAGTCTTATATTAATCAGTAGACAATTTGAAAATCATATTTTATAGGTATACCTAATTTTAGGTTTAGGTAGTCTAATTATTGTAGTATTGTACCCAGGATTACAAAATGAACAACATTTCTTACAATGTATTAATGTTTCAATTATAGTACTTTAGTACCATTGATTATATAATATACAGATAAGCCACCACATAGGAGTTATAGTCACCCAAAACTTCTATGTGATGGCGTATCAGTATATTATAAAATCAATGATGGTACTACAACAACTACACTAATTCAGTTTTAAGAATATTTAAAATTTATCATTTATCTACAACAATGCTAAAATCTTAGATAATATTATATTACTAACTTGTATTATGCACCTATTAATAATTTTTGCTCTATCGTAAGATAGTTGTGATGATAAAAATAAACTTTAATAAGTAAATATGTACAAATTACAAATTATTTATAATAGATTCATCATTCACAAAAATAGTCTGTAATTGGAGTAATGATATTATCTACCTACATTTTTAGATTTTATATTCCCATATTGAATATAAGTAAATTGTAAAAAATATTTTAATAGCCTATGACTGTTCAAGCTTTCTTATAAATATCTACTTTAAGTTTTTCAAAATATCTTTAAATACATTTTAATACACCAATTTATAAATAGATTATGAGATATTTCATAATATTCTATTAAACAATGTAAAACTACTATAATATTTACACATATTTTAAGAGATACACTGTTAAAATAATAAAGTACTAAAGACATTGAAAGTAGATAGGTACCTAAGCCTAAGGACAAACAATTAAAAATTAAGATAGGTACTTACCTACAAAAGTTACCAAGAATATATCATATCAAATAATTATAGAAGTGTTGATCATTTAATAAAGCCATATATAAGTATGATAGGTCATATACCTATGTATAATTAATAGTATGGTGTGTACATCAATGTTAAGAGTTGAGAAAATAATATACTTATAATTATTTAAATATTGGGAACTGGTATGTAACCACAGAACTAGGTATAAGGAATAAAACAAATTATGGCTTGTTATTCATATTATAATTTATAGGCTCGCTTATAGGTTATAATTAAGGTATAATTTAAACTTAAAATAAATTCAAATAAATTACCAATTATCATACATTGGAATTTTCTATTTAAAGAAAAATAAAATACTCCAAACAACGGAATTTAATGAATTTTCATTAGGTAATTTTTTTTTACCTTACAGTCATCATCAAATAACTTGGCGTAGCGCCGGCAGGATATTTAACACTAAATAATGGTTCCCAATATTTTATACTATTTAGTATAACTAAATTATAATATGGTTAAACACATATTAAATTGTCAATAGTACTAAAGTACATTAGTATAATACATAGTATAATCAATCTTACTACAATCTTTTTTTTTGTTCATAGTACATACCTATAAAACATACCTATTTTGCTAGAAACGCTTGGTAATTTAATAATTAATAATCTTTCATTGCAGTTGTAGACAAATAATAGTTTAGTCTTCTACTTTTTTAAGTTACCTAACAACTAAGTACATATTATATATATATTTAAATTCATTATTAGGTACAAACATTAAAATTATTTATCATATGAATAGTCTACCAATTGTAAATGATATTTATTACTTTGGCTATGGATGATATCTATTTATAATTCACTGTTTCACTAATGAAAGTAATAATTGTCTTGATATGTATTGATTAATTGTTTCATCAAAAAATTACTTCAAGTAGGTGAATATGTACAATTAATTATGATAACATAAGATATAAAAATATTTTAGGAATATAGTAGAGAAATTGATAGAGAAATAAATTAATATTAACATATTATTTGGTGGGCACAATAATAAACATGAACTCAATTTTCAATAATCCATGCAAAAAATCTTAGGGTACTAGGTGACCTAGTTCAAGTTTATTTGAAATTAATAGAAATTGATTATTATGAATAACAAAATGTACCGACTCTAGACTAACTTAAATCTGAATTAACATTATTATTGTTGTATTTTTTTTTTTTAATAATTTGTATACAACTAATCTCTTTCACATCTACTTATTGTGCCAAAGTGATATAGATTGTAGATTGCATTAAAAAATAAAAATAAATAAAAAATATTATTATCATTCATGGATTTAACTGGTTAAAAATTAAAATAGTTACACTAAACATAAATCTTATTTTGAAATATAATGACTAGATGATTGCTTTTAAATTAACTTAGAGAACCTTTTGGGTACTAACAACTTAAAGTTTTAGTCAATAATCTATGTACGATAATTATTTTAAATATCCACTAAATTATTTATGAGATTATCAACACCAAACAAACTAAAAAATGTACATCATTAAATAAATGAATAAAATCTTATTTAAGCAATTAAAAATAAATGTTTAAATAAAATTCATTTACTGGTATTAAAACTAATTTAATCACAGAAAATTAGATTTTAAAGAAACTTTTAAGCACTTCACAATAACTTTATTTAGATTCTAATAAATTAATATTAGTAAAAATGTATCCCAAATATAACAAAACACAGCCTAATTTAACAGATATTCTTATTGATAGAATATGTGTTTATGGATGATATAATGGTAAATAGTGAAGGGTAGGTATGTTAGGTTAGTAGATTTGTAAGTAGACATATAAGACTAACTGGAACAACTATTTATGCTTGAAATGCAAGTTCTTACACTAATAATATACCTAGTGACACTGTTACCATTAAGAGATTATTTTTGCCTTTTGATTTTATTTTAAGTCTAATCCAATAAATTTATCTAAAGCCAAATTTTTTCTTACTAATATGACTTTTTAGAGTTCAGAAAACTACTTACATGTACCCAGATAAAATGTAATAATGTTAAAAAAATATACAAATCTTTACACTTATTTACATAATAAATATAATTAAGGGTAATAGTTTATTTTCAAATAGGTAGGTAATTTTATTTTTTGATAAAATCAACCTAATCAGTATCTAATTGTATGCATGTATAAGGAGTTTTATGGATTGCAATAAATTTTATCAAATAAAGATGAACAATCTCTTATGTCATTCTACCTACATAGAGCAGAAAATAAAAATAACAACAATAAGACAATCAATAAAATGTTGAAACATATCTATAATCAATATGTTTCATATAGACAATTAGGAGCATTAGAGTTTAGAGATAGTAACATGCTATCTTTGTGTTGATATGAGGTTTTAAAAAAGATGTAATTATCATATTAAGAACCTAATACTGACACTAATTAATCTAATTTTGTGTTTATTTAATTTGAGTAGGTACCTTACTATCAACATTTTGATTGGTGAGTACAATAATGAGTGCCATTGAAAGTTGTGTTTGGTTTGAGTTAATAATGTTAGACCTTGACCTTAAGCAAGAAAATACTTTGAACGAGTACATGTACATTTAAAATTTTTAAAACCAAAATTCAATGGTATAGTGACAGTATTAAGACTTGATTTATCATTAAGATTCATTGAAAATACATGTCAAATGACATAAGTATGCAATACAGTGGAGACCAAGTCTACAACTACACCGTGAACAAGTATTGTTGGCATCACATACTCGTCTTAAGATTAAATTTTACGCAATACGACACAATACTTGATTGCGCAGATGGTGTCGCACACAATAGTAGCGTTGCAAGAGTCGGAGCGCCAGAAGAACACAAGACGAAGGAGATATACATAGCTCGATTCCACCGGTCGTCAGTTATAGGATGAAACCGGTAATAATAATTCTTCTATTGTTAGGGATTAATAACTATTAAAAAATATGTCAAGGGTTTGTTAGTTACCTGATGAAACTGAGTACATGTCACAGAGCGGGTACAGTTACCATCCAATCCGAACTGCATGGGTCATGTCCCGCGATAGTTTAAAACTACCAACTACGAACACTTTGAATCGTCGAATCCGGTTCGGACGGCTGCAACGACAGCGGCGGTCGCATTATCATTATCAGTTCGGCGTTGTTATTGTTGTTGTTGTTGATATTGTTGTTGTCGTCGTTGACGTAATCCACAGCCGCCACGAGATAGGCAGCACATTAATGACAATAATTATCAATCGGCGTATTGTTGTGATCCACTGTATTCGGACACGGGTGTCTATGATTACTTGACGTTCTGTCCGGCTGACCGGCGGCGTGCGTAGTACGCGAGTAACGTTGTGTTTACACGATCCGGCGGCCCGAGTACGGTACCATGGAATAATAATAATATAATATCTCGGTGCGTAAATGGCGCGCGCGTTGATGCCGGGGGAGAGAAAAAAAAAACCGTACGCGCGCACGTACAATAATTTTCCCGATAATAAAATTTTATCGTACGATACGGTCGTGGTCGGTTTCCGGTGTCCCGGTTGTCATCGGCGGTGTCCGGGTTGTCATCGACGGTGCCCCCGTATGAAAAAAAAGGAAATAGCTATCGAAACGTACAATATTATTTCGTTATTGTGAATGGTATTTATCGTTAAATATGGCAATCATTGGTTTTTTTTTTTTCTGCAGACCTAATCATTATTCATTATTCTTTTATTGCGATTTTCTAACCGATGCAGAGAAAATCTGATCAACGGAGATTGAAGGTAAAAGACATTTTCTTCACCAACCACATCACAGCCATCACCGCCGCAACCGTGGTGCAATCACTATAAGCATTCCAATATGGCCGGTTAACACAAAGCGCGCGTACAGTGTACACAACACAACACATGCTTCGTTCCGTTGACCCTGACCGTAAAGATTATGTACCGACGCGGCACCGTAACCGGCAGACTCGGTGGGTTAGACGGGTTGGTGGGTGGTGGGTGGGGGCCGTGCCGATAGTGTGCGGCCCGTCTGCAAGCGCTTGTGTGCGTGTGCCTTGTGTGTAGTGTGTACTACATGTCGTGCGCACGCACAAGCGCGCAACGTACCTACGTTTTGCCATTCGATAATCATGCGATACGTATTATAGGTACAACACGTACACGTAAATAATAATAATATAATGATACGGTACAATATTTTAGGCCAATATTATACACGAATAAAATATTGTACGCGCAAGTGTGTGTCGCGAAGGTGAACGCGGTCCGTGTGATCGGCACACCTGTCGGCGGCGGCGGCGGCGGCCGACTGTTTCACGCATCGCCGACGACACGACCGTTTCGCGCGCCGTCGACGACCCGGCCGTTGCGCGCACCGAACGTCGTAGGTCCGTTGTGTCGCCACACGATTTTCCACGGTTTTTGAGGCGTAAAAAATCACGTCCCATGCAGGCGTGGACGGCCCGACCGGTCGCTTGTCCCATAATCCCAGGCCGTCTGCGACGTTTTTGTTTTTTGAACGTGCACCGGTGTGCACCGCCGGCCGAATATCGCGGCCGTCTAATCAATTCCGTGCCAGCCCACCGCACCGCCCCGCCCCGCCCCCTCGGTACCACGACCTTAGCACTGATATCACCAGAGAGATGCTTCAAGAACTGCGAATGACGATCTTGTAGATCACGAACGACGGTGGATTCAGCGACGAGTCATCCAGTCGTTTGAAACGTTCCGTTTTCTTTATTTTTTTTTTTTGTCCGGTTTATTGCGTTTCTGCTTGATCCCGCCGTCTTGTCGTCCCGTCGTCAGACTACTCAGCATCGACATGAACTCCGCCCCGTCGTAGTGGTCATGCGTCGCGTCGCCCCCAGGTACGCTATCCCGACGACGTTTCTGCCCATCGTCTCCCGGCACTGTTGGGACGCCGGGCGTCTAGACTGGTCTGCGTAGCTGCCGACACGACTGGTATGAGGGCGCGTTGCACACTTTACTGTTAATGTTTCGATTGTTTGCTGCTTCCACACCGTAGTCTTGACCATACCACTGTCGTTGTTGCTCCGGTGGTTTTGCATTGTGTTTCGTGAGGTGCGGTCCACCAAATTGTTAGGTTGAACATACTCTACTATTGCTCAGCAACTACATTACTAATTTTAACCACTTTTCTGGTTAATATTCTGGTAGTTAAACCATTTGTCATGTTTACAGTCGCAGGTTCACGCTACACCGTGTCGGTTGTTGTCAAATGTGTTCAATTTGTATGTAACATTTGATAACTTTTGTATGATATTACATACGTATTACACATACAGTGTTTTGTGAATCTGGCTCTTAAGGTGCGACTCATACCCCTGTGCTTATCACATAGAGCAACTCAATTGTTGTTTATTATTTTTGAAATTCGTTTTATTAGGAAGTACCCACTTACTTTTATGCAGTAATCCATTTAATATTCAATATGTTTTTGAAAAAAGATATTGCCATTAATAACTGTATCTATCTTCTATATTATCTGTGTTATTTTCATTTTTTGGCATTTAAAGTGTAATGTATCTATTCTTGCCTAGCATTAACTTTTTAAAACTTTTTTTAGGATATAATGTTTAATATTTATCCACATTATGACTACCAAGAATGAAAATTCAATAAACTGTAATAGTTCTCAAAATGAAGCCAAAGGACGTCAGAATAGTGATAGAAATACTGTAAAGGTACTATCAACGGCTTACATTTTTTATTTTTAAACCATAAATCGAAATATTAACCACTTAATGTTTTTTAGAAAATTCCAAAAATGGATTTAAATAAGTCTGATTTATTAAAGCTTTTAAGCTATTTAGAGGGTGAACTCCAAGCAAGAGATATTGTTATAGCAACTTTAAAGGTAATACATTTGTTGTATAAAGTATAATGAATCCTTTATTTATATATTATATTTGTATCTCCATACAGTGTGAAAAAGTAAAATGTATGTTAAGAAACAGAGGCAGTGATCGTGTTGTTAAAGATCCATTGGCAGCCTTACAGCGTGATTGTTTTGCCACCTTTGAAACAAATAATGATAGTCTTTCATATCAACAATTAGGATCACTTGAAAATCTTGTATTACAGCAAAGAAGAACTCATTTGAGGATAGCTAATGTCTTAAAAGATAATCAAGTTATGCATCGAAAGGTAAAGTAAAATTAAAACTTTTAATTTTTTTGTTTTGTATTAAAATATATATGTATGTAGTTATATTATTGCTGTAGCTTTATCATCATAAGTTGTATGTATTAAAGACAGACAACTAAGTTCAACATTTTCAATTTACAAAGTTAATTGTATCATCGCAGTTTACCGCATAATAGCTCTAAATTATTATTTACCGGCTCTGCCTATGTTACAAACATCATATCGTGAATTGGGATTGAGGGTACTAATCAATACCCGAGTGACTGATGAAAACACATAATTATTATGTATATTCTGTTCCAAATAAGAACGCTCCGCTGTGGCACAGCCAAATGAAGCGACAATCGGATCTCCCCCCTCCCCAGAAATAATCTTTCTGTAATTGGTTGCTGCAGTGGTTGCCGTTAGTTGGTTGAAGTTTCCAAAACAGACAGCTTATGGTAGGGACATATGCTTGAATTTTGACTGGTTTTTGTGTACTGCCTGGTGCTGTCTTATTTGGAATAGAGTCTATGCAATTATAATTTATACTGTCGCCAGCACCCTGTATCACAGATCGGATTTGAATTAATAGAACCGGTCTACAATTTATCTAGACAATTGTTATTAATATTTGAACATTTTTTTTTTGTATATGTATTTGAATTAGATATTAGATCTGGAGCGATTAAAAAAACAACAGCTTCAGTATGAATACAAAAAGTTGCACAATACTTTTGAAGAAGAACGATTAAAACACAAGCAAATTGTATTTTTTTTACTAGCCGAGAGAAAAAAAATTGTAATGAAATATATTGAAGAAAGAAAACGATCTGAAGATCTCGGACAAGTAATGTATTTTTCTTCATTACAGTTATTAATATAATGTTCTGTTTTTATAATTGTTATTATTGGTTTTAATACTAAAAAATTATTTAATAATAAATTATTGACAAGTATATAACAATTTAGTATGAATACAACATCAAATGTGTATTGTTCTCCTATGATATTAAGACATTTGTTGTCCGCATTATATCAGTCTTGCAGCAAATGTGTGTTCAATAGAATCCATTTTGTGTTCAAGGTTTAAATAATGTAAAATGGATTCTGTTGAACACAAATTTGGGGGCGTCATATTTTCCAAAAGTTTTATTTCATAAAAGATAATTTAAACGAGTAAAAAATCCAAATTTCCTAATGACAGTTTTTAAAAAAACTAATGCAGAACAGAATTTTTTTAATTCAATAATTTTGCTTATTAAATTTCATATTCAGTTTTTAAAAATAAAATAAGCAATTAACCTTTGGTAAAATCTATAGTATGCAAATTCATATTTTAGATATTAAGCGAAGAAAAAAGTAAAATTGATTCAATGGCTGAAGGACTGGAAGAAGAAAGTAAAAAGTCATTACAAATGGAAGCAGAATTAGAAAAACAATTGACTTTATTTGATACTGAAAGCAAAAAGATGATGGCAGCTCTAAGCTTGGAAGAAAAAAAGTAAATTGTTTAAATGATTCTAGACATGTCTTGTTAGTGGAGTAGCGCAATTAGTACAGCTATTTTTTTAAGGGGCCGTAACACAGGCATTTGTTGTGTTACGCACTTATAAAATGGCCAAAAAATGTCCATGTTATGTCCTTTTAATGAGTGATGAGTATTGAGTATTACTCTTAAATAGATTTATCAGGGGTGGTTTTGTAGGTGAGGCACCATTTTTGCATACTGGTAATTTTACAGTTTTGATTTTATTTGTATACTTGCTTTTAAAATCTTAAATGTATAAATTAAACCTTGTTAAGCCAAAAACTCCAGTGAGTCTAAACAATTTCATTTCTCTCAAATTTCAACTTATCGAGATTCCACATATATATTATACATTAGGTAAACAACAATTTTGAGTATTTCTATTTGTATAAAACTTGCACTAACACAAGAATGGATAGATGAGTTTAGGTGTAAAGTTATAAGGTATTATAGCTGTTGCTATTTAATATTGCCACCATCACTGGAGGTTTGTTATTCCACAGAACTGGTAGCCAAAGTTGATACATGTGAGGTTATTCCAAACATGTGTAAATATGTAAAATAGTGTGAAGAGTGCATGCAATCACAGTCTACTGTCTCTAAACTTACAACGTACAGCTGGGTGCTTTTGTCACTAATACACAGCCATAGCGTCTGTTAGTGATCTTTTTCCAACATTATCCATAACCCATACCATTTTCAAAATACTTGACACATTGTATAGAATTACCTCATGTAAGAATACATGTCAAAACCACCACTGTTGTATTGTTATCTAACCTAAATATAGAAGGAACCAATTTACCAATTTTGAGAAACAGATTTGTATAAACATATATAAATTTAAATGTTCGATGTTCTAGAACAAAAACTTTAGAAGCAGAATTAGCAAAATGTCAAAGTGAAATTATTTCATTAGAAAAAGAACTGAGTGAAGTACTTCAAAATAATTTGATGGAGCTTTCCAGTAGATCTTCAGGTAATTATATTTAACTTCAGTAAATTTATCAGTTAATCAGTAATTTTATATTATTTGAAATGTAGGTAAGTTTCTATAAATGTATGATTATAATTTCTACATACTTAACAGATTTTGTCCAAATATTTAAAAACTATATCACAAAAGTCAAAATTAGGACTTGGTTGTTCATGAAATTACGGGTTTTTTGTATTTACCTAGTCTTATGCCAACTTACATATAAATTTGATGTTCTACCGAATCAGTACTTATTGTTTATTGCGACTTTTTACCTGTACAATTTTCTAGAGCATCACAGTTAAGTGACTATATTATTTTAAAACAATTTTGTTTTCTGCAAGAAAACATAATATAAATAGATTAGGTCTGCCTAACAAGTATTAATACATGAAGCATATAGAAACATATAAATTCTCTGCAACATATATGTAGGTTACAAGCAGAATTTTACATTTCATTTACAACATAATATTTGATTCTTAATTATAATTTAGATTCATAATCCACATACTTGTTTCTTTGATAAAATTCAATGTTCAATACTCAATAAAAATATTGTTACATCAAAGTTTCAATACTTTTACATTTGCCCGTTTATTTTCAATCGTTGTCCAAATATTTTTGGATTTAAGATTAAGGAATAGTTATAATGGTGTTCTTTCATAGAATTTTCATGACTGTATAAAAAGGGTTTGTGTACATAATACTCATAATAATATGTTACAGTAAAAGTAGACCATTTCCTTAGGACTATGGTACTGTCTAATTTGGATGGTCAATTTAGTCAAAATTGTTCAGTGTCTGGCCTTAATCAAATTGCCTAGTTCAGCTCTGGCAATAAAAACTACAATGATTTTTACTTTATTTAATATGTTTTCATAATTCTTAGCTTTAGTCAAATAATAAATTATTTACCTTTTTTCTTTTTTTTATACAATTTAAAATATTGCCTATATACCCAACAAAATATTAACATAATTCATTAAATTTTGATTTTGGTACAATTGGCTGTTCCAAAACACTTTATTGGAACAACGGAGCTATATTAAAACCTAGACGTATGTACACTAAAATATGTGCTCTTAGTTTATAATAGTATGTAAAAAAAGACTGTTATCAATGCGTATTAAATTGACTGCAAACGTAGTATCTCCATAATTTATTAATTTAATAAATTTTTAATAATTTAAGTTACAATGTCCACTTTAGTACAGGCAAAATATAAAGTATGCTTTGACCAGGTAAAATATTACTGTTCCCTGGTAAAAAATAGTATTTTTATAAATTTTCCAGTAGCCTACATTGTATTCTAATAACATTATTTTTGAATTTAGATTTTTGGTTTTATTCTTATTGCCAGTATATATAAAAATTACATATTTATATCACTAAAACCAAAATTGTGTCAGCTAGAGATCTGAGTTACTGAGTTGTGTCCACAAAAGTAATTTTTATACAAATAGGGAACTTTTTTGGTACCTAAACTATATATATACCTCTTAACTATGTAGTCGAATAATATTTCTATACGACTAATATAGCTGATGTTGTACCTTAGAATTAATTTTTTACTCACATTTTAACAACTTTCATGCAAAAAAAATATTTTAAACTTTTAAAAAATAAATTTATTAGTTGATAAAATTTTTAGTGAAAGAATTAAAAAATGTATGTAGGAGTAGTAGTGTTCAAACAGATCCTCCTCTGCTGTCGGTCTAAACGGGGGGAAAAAATGTAATACTATTGATGGCTATTAATTTACTTTTAAAATGTTCTTAAATAATAATGTTAAAAGATAGTAGTCATGTTCTAGACTTACATGTAGATCTTATTTATGTCTTTGGTCTGTAAATGTAGAAAAGAAAATATAAAACTTTTTACTATATGACACAATTTGGATCTTTCTTATAAAACCTAACTCAGACCTCTCATGGAAAAACAGCTGTTGCAATACCATCAAAATACTATTTTCAGGCATCTCGTGTGCACAAAAAATATTGTTTGTGCTTATTTTGGTATTTGTTTTTATATAAAAGAAGTGAATATTTTACAATTTCAATTGCATGTTTGGTAATTTTACAGTTTCAGGTGTTAGAAATATGGCTTCTCCTAGTGATCCAATAATGAGTAGTGTTGCAAAAGTGGTTCAACCTACAGCAACTGCATCTAGTGTTCGAGTTTCTGGTCCAAGTAAATATTTTTGATATTTTATTTGATGTACCTAATGTAATAAGAATTATTCAAAATCCAATCAAACAGAATAAAAATAGCAAATTATAAATTAACAGCGATAATACTATTGATTAAAATAATAGATAATGGGGGAATGATGTGGCATGGTGGTTGTTAGTTGTCACTTATGTGTGCTGTATTCATGCATTGTCTGGCATCACTAGGTACTGGATAAGTGACTACCCTGACATATATGAATCCTCGCACCAAATAAACACATATTCCTCAACCAACAATAACCCTCCATACACTCAATGGCTTGTTGCCAAAGGTCATTTGTTAAAGAGTTCAATAGTAAATTATGGTTTAACTTAAATAATACAGTATTTTCATTTAATTCAACTTAGGTATTAAGTATATTAATGAAATTAAACTATTAATAGTATTCTAGTTATCATAAAATAGTTATCTTAGCCCAGTGTATTGTAAAAAAAAATTAACTAAAATATAAATCATTAAAAACTATATTCAGATTTTAATTGAAAAATTGATCTGTACAGTAATAATTATAAAAAATATTATAGCTTAAGTCAAAGTATATATTTTTAATTTAGTTTTTTGCACATCATATTGTTATACTCTTTTAAATCAACAAAAAAATAACTTTAAATAGATCCAATTTAAACCTTAAATTACGTTTGTGAAATACTCTTTCTGTGAAAATTGCTCTTATTTAATTTGACCCTTGTATCACATATATCCAATAATGTTCAAATATAAATACTCTATATTTTAGCACCTTTTAACACTTTAAATTAAATCTTTTATCAGAATGTAACTCAATTATTTTACTACAGTTTGAAATAAAAATATTTATTTAATGCCTTACTGTTTTAATATTTAGTAAATATGATTATTAAATGTACCTACTTCAATTTTATGGCAAAATATGTTTTTTGATTTATCCTTTTTTTGTCTGTTTTAGTGACTGGAATTGCTCGATCAGTAAATCCTGGTCAAAGTTTGCGTTGTTTGAAACCAATTAGTGGTAAAACTAATGATACACAGGTACCTTTATACACTTTTTAATTGT
The DNA here is from genome assembly GCF_001856785.1 of Myzus persicae. NCBI lineage: Eukaryota > Metazoa > Arthropoda > Insecta > Hemiptera > Aphididae > Myzus > Myzus persicae. The sequence goes on along the minus strand of NW_019104089.1, from coordinate 70,149 downwards.
TGAATGCAACATTTTGTTCATTTTAAAATACCAAAACTGTATATTTTAGGTAGATAAACCACAAGACGATGAAGATTGTTCTACACCTTTAGACACCATTAAAAAACACCCTATTTCATTTGGTCGTAGTATGCAATCTGAGTCAGGTTCAAGTAGCACTGTCAAAAAATCATTGTTTGGTATTCAACGTAACATGTCTGTTCCCAATGCAACTGAAAGCAATATTCCTGGACTAATTAAGAAACAAATAACAACTGTGGGACGCGGAACACCACCTCCTGTACCGCCTAATAAGCCTATTATACCACCAAAAAAGGATCTAATATCATTCATAAAAAAGACATCAGTTGCTGACAATACTGCTTCTACTACTGATAAAGATCAAAAAGATTCTCAACTTAGGCACAATAGCTTTTTGTCTAATGAAATTTCTCCTGTGGATAAGACAGATGAAATGGTAAAAAATTAGACTTCAGGAATTCATGACGATATCAGCCCAGCGAAATTAACCTCATATAAAAAATCATAATTTTATATATGTGATCGCTTGACAAGACTTTAATTGTATTCTCAAAATAGATAAGTAGTTAATTTTAGTAAATAATAGTAAGTTAAAACTTAAATCATATTTTACTGTTACATACTTCATATTGAATGTAACAAATAATCATTGAAATTTATTTTATTTCTTAATTTGTTTATAATGATAGTTTTATTTTAATTGTACTTAATTAATTTAATATTACAAAATAATTTCTTGGCATACTAAATATCAAAAAGTTCCTAGACTGTGCATCTAATATAACTTGATATTCAAGACAAGCTTTAAAATTAAATGATATTCTAAAAATTATGGTTGATAATATAATGTAAGAATAACAACTTGCGTTTTATAGTTGTTATCGAAGTATATAGTACACCGCTCATATTCTGTTAACTTGATTTTATGTTAGTCTTACATTTTAAGGTATGTTTTTTTAAATTAAATGCTATACACTTTATGTTTAACATTTTAACATCATAATAAATCTTAAGCTTATTAAATAACATAACTTTTATTGTATTAAAGGTTATAACTCAAACACCTTGGACAAGTTACCATAAAAATGAATTATAAAGTTACATCTCCAAATTATTATCTTCCAAATAATATTACTACATGGTTGTATTATTATACATACTGTTATTTTAAATAGTTCATCAATTTAAATGCATTAAATAGTGATAAACAATTCTATAGTCTTGTTTAGAATTCATATTTTATTTTTTGCTATGTAAATTGTTAGTGCAAAATTTAACTATAATCTGTCCAGCGATAGAACAATCGGTTATTCTGCACATCCCCACAAAACATCTTGTCATAGTAGAAACGGTCTCGACAGCAGTGTTGGGGGGGGGGGATGTGCAGAACCGATGTGTTTTCTTACTGGACAGAGTAAACTTATAAACGGCTTAATATAGCCATTTATCACATTTGAGTTTATTATTATTTATATAATTTGTAAAAACTTTTCTTTGAACAGAAATAGTTTTAGTTTTATTAAATACATACCAAATTATCTAATGATAATATATATTTATAAGAAAAATATTTAACTCTGACATACAAATATTAATTTAATCATAGGTAGTTTTATAACCACTTTATAGGTAAAAAACAACACTGATTGTTGACAAAATATTAGGAAACTATCTAGTAAATATTTCGTTTTATTATTAGTTATAACATAAATAAAACAAATAAGAATATGTGGATTTTAAATATAATTTCAGACAAATATAGATTTGGTACGATTTTTCCTTTAAAATAAAATCAGACTTTTTCTTAATTTAATTTTTCCAAATTAAAATGTAATATATATGAACTAGTATTCATTTTGGTAAAAATTGAGTAGCACTTATATCATCACTTGCTATAAGATACAGCAGACAAGCATAATTTCAACGATTTAGTTTGACATAGAAAAAACTAATGCAGTTCTTGTTGGTAAATATAGCTGTAAAATAAAAATAAAAATAAAAAGAATTAATAATAATACAATTTTAATTATCTTATACATAGCAATAATTATTAAAATAGTGTTATTAATTAAATGTCTTTTAAAAAAATGGAGAGAAACATGGACATAGGTAGCTACTAGCCAATTATCTAAATATTAAATTAATAATATTTATTTTATAATAGTTTTTTGAATTTTTAATAGAACATTCAACATATCCAATTTGTTAAAATGTCTAACATTTAATAATTAACAACTGATGTTTTTTTTAAAGATAGGTGTAACTCAAATATAAGTAATTATCTAGTTGTTGAAATAATAATAATCAACTTGATTTTATCAAACAGTCTAAAAAAATATTATAATAAAACTGAGTTGCGTTTTTTAAATAGTACAAAAATAATATTTGATTCTCTTGTGATAAATCAATAGTTATTACTTAAAAATTATTTTTTTTATTTAATATAATCTAATCGGCCTAAAAACTAACAGTTATGTACTAAAATTTAAAAAAAAAAACTAAATATAGTAAGGATGTATTACATATTTACTGAACTTTTACAATATTACAACAAAAATTAAATATTCCTTAAAAACCTGTGCCAATTAGACATTAAAAAGAATAATATGTATTTAAGGGGCATAAAGTATCATAACATATAACTACATATTGTTATAAATGAATCTTTATTATAATTTTTTTTTTGTTAGAAAGTTAAATGTTACATATAATAGTAGATAATGATAGTTGTACACTTGCCAACATAAAAAACCTATACATTTTTTAATATTCCATAATATTTAGAAAATAGTGTGAGTTTATGATATATCAACTTTTTTTTTTATTGTATTATAATTTAAATATTCAATTGTTTACTATACAATGTGTAATAGTTTTTAATTCATTATTAAAAACAATTGGTTTACACTTGGAAATATTGATTCTTTTTCTTTATTATTTTAAATAGGTACTTTTATGATTGACCTGACCTTCCAAATAATATTATTAAGCATATTTAATAAGCCAAATATTTTTATACTAATGGTTTTGAAGGCAATTAGAATTAAAAAACAAAATTCTTGAACTGGTAAATGGAACTTGAATTTTTAGTTAGTATAAGTAAATCATCAAATTAAACCTTTTAAAATATTTTTACTTACGAAAGTATGATTTTGTCTACCGCTCCAATCACCATTGATAGTTGGATATGTAATATTGTTATCAATGCGACTGTGTCCTCCATATTCTGAATTATCACTATTTAAAACTATTTTTAATGGACCTGACAAATTCAAACCGATTTTATAATCTGTGAAACTTTTGGTTGGATGGAAATTGAATACAAACAATAAACCAGCTCTTTCAAATGCAATTATTTTATCATCTTCATGTTTTAAACTCACGTACGCCTACAATATTAAACATTTAATTTTGGAATAGTATTTCACCTAACTACAACAATACTATTAAATACTTACAGGATTGTCATTTAACCATCCATATTTATTTTCTAAATGATTCATACTTTTATCAAAATTGTTAAGAAACTTATATTTTAATGATTCATCATCGACTAAATTCCATTGTCGTCTGGCATAGTGATATGAACTTTGATTTCCGTCACGAGGGAAATCTAACCATTCAGGATGACCAAATTCATTACCTATTAAACCGAAAAAAAATTGTTACTAATATTTTAACTGCAACATTCAAACAATACTTTACCAATAAAATTTAAATATGCTTCACCACCAAGACTATTGGTGATTAACCGAATCATTTTGTGTAATGCTATTCCACGATCAATAATTAAAGACGGATCACTTGAGACAGCCATGTGTGTATACATTTCTTTATCCATCAACCAAAATGCAACTGTTTTATCTCCAACAAGAGCCTATGTACAAGTCAATGCAAACTATTATATTTTATTCTTCAGAAGTTCTTATATTCTCTGACTCAAAAATAAATTTTAAAACTATTATTAATCATGAAGCACATTACAATCAAATAATAAAAACAAACAATTGTTAAATAATAAGATAAAGTGAATAAATATACTAATAAGTATAAATTAATACATTTCAAATTATTCTTTAACATATTTAAACATTATTCACCACCTAATAAGAGTATTATAAACCTACATATAAATCAAATTTCTGGTTACTTTAATCTACAACACTTCAGAGCATCACATTGAATGCTTAAGAGTATAATAAATACTGTCTAAGATCATAGATAATTTTATTAAAATGATCTAAAAATGATAGCTTTAATCTAATATTAACCTGGTCATGGGATTCGGCGTAGGAAACTGTTTTTTCCATCCACCTTCGATTTGTAAGTGTATGAACAATATTCCCCATATTCCAATCATCATCCTTAACTTCCTTCAGCAGTTTAATCCACATATCAGGTATAGCCATTCCTAAACGATAATCAAATCCAAGTCCTCCTTCACTTACAGGTCGGCATGATGCAGGCATTCCAGACACATCCTATATTTGTAATATAAAATTGTACATTAAAAATAAAAACTTTAAAAATTATTAAATATTTTACTTCAGCTATAGTTATGCAATTGGGGTAGAATTTATGGAGCATATAATTTGCCAACATCAAATAAATTAATGCATCAGAATCAACATTAAGACCAAAATATTCATCATAATGTCCACTAAAACCTTGGCCAGCACCTCGAGAATGGTATAACATAGACGTAACACCATCAAATCTAAAATAAAATACAATGTTATGTTGCTATATCATATAATACTGAATATCATTTTTTTACCTGAAGCCATCAAAATTATATTCTTCAATATACCATCGCAAATTTGACAGTAAAAATCGCAACACTTCATACCTGTATTCAAACAATAATCATAAATTGAACTTGAATCAATGAAAATATACAAGTTTATTTACTCAGAATAATTAAAAAGTCTGCTATCCCAAAGGGGATGACTTCCTTTAGGTCCGCTATGAAAGTAACCAGCATCTGTACTATCAAACTGATTCAAACCATCTAACACGTTTTTTGATGCGTGGGAGTGTACAACATCTAACATAACATAAAGACCTTTACTATGTGCAACATCAACTAATTCTTTAAGATCTTCTGGTGTTCCAAAGCGACTGAAATCAAAATTAATTGTTGAATGAAACTGTAATATTTGTTAAATAGAAAATAACATTCTTTTTCAATACAATTCAAATTGCTTGTATAATTACCTGGAAGCTGCATAAAAACTTGTCACTTGGTATCCAAAAGAAGCATAGTATGCATGTTCCATAATGGCCATGATTTGAATTGCATTATATCCTTAAATAATACAAAAAATGTTTTTTACATTTAGTTATAAATAATATGTAAATGGATTATTTTTACCTAATTCTAGAATACGATCTAACATATTATCTTTGAATTCTTGATAAGTTCCAACTTTGTATTCTGATGTGGCAATCCCAACATGACATTCATATATTCGCAAACTAGATGGTTTTGGTACTTTAGGATATTTAAATTGATAAACCTTGAGACATATGTTTAATAAATTAGTAAATAATAACTACAAATTAAAAATAATATTTGGCTTATACTGTTTGGCTTATAATTTTTTTACATGTGTAAATTAGTTTCAACTTGTTTGAATTACTGGCTAATAAAAAAAAATGTTTATTTTCAAAATTCATTGTATATGTTATCTGTTGATCATTACTGATTTAGTAACCCATCGCATTATGTTCATATCACATATTCAATTTCTGTTAATCAGTCAATATGACATTCATATTCACATATACTCATGGCAATATAAATTTAGGTATATTGTGTTCAATACTGATTACTGGTAAATAATAAAAGTATTCAATTATTACTGTACGTATACATAGATAATATATTATAATATTACAACTTGAAAATATTAAATTTTGGTTATTTAAACAGCCATATGCATCTGTATACGTATGGTTTACTTTTCTTTATATGTAATTTAAAAACTGATATTAATTTATTTTTATGTAAATTTAAAAGTTTACAATTATAAGCTTTTTAAACTTAGTTTGTTCATTTAATTATAAATTTGTTTTCATTTTACATATAAATATAATCAATTTTTTGAATACACAATAAAAGCTTCAGAAACACTCACATGATCTGATGGATTCCAAACTTTTTGCTTAAATGTCACTCCTTCTTCACGGGGTGGTTGAACTACATAAGTTGCCCAGGGTGATATACGATCCATTTTTTCACCATGATGAGATTCTACTACAATCTACAATACGTTTGGTTAGGATTAAGGTACTAAATCATTTATAATTAAAATTATAAAGAAAATGTTATAAACTATAATTAAACTACCTTTATTTCTGATAAGTGCTTAATAATTGGTGTTCCATCACTGTTTGGTGGTATAGTTAATTCCCATTTTCCATATTCAAGTTTTTTGTAGGGATAATTTTCTCTATTCCAATTATCTATAATTAAATGACTATTAACTAATGTTTATACATTATAATTTATAACTCTTTCATTATACTATGATAATTTTTAACTGTAAAATATATGATTTACTAAATTATTTATTATACCTACCTAGATACTAGGTATTGGGTACCTAATAGGCATAATATATTTTTTAACTGTAGATAACTCATAGATTCTGAGCAGAACAATGAATGTATTAGTTTTACAATGTATGTATTTTTATGTGACATCACATTTAGGAGTAGTAAAAAATCCTTAACTTTGAGAGTGGTTCATGGACTTATAGTAGTAAACTGAACATAGTTAGTGTCTACTGTAGGGACAAAAAGTAAAAAATATCCAATACTTTTCAAAATTATTGGGAAAACCTAAAATATAGTATGGTAAACAAGTATTTATCTACCTCTTGTTTTGAACAAAATAATTTGGTGTGTAATAAGTGCTTGATCAACATCCCATGCGACATTCGTGGCAGAATATAATGCCTAACATCAGCCCCGGATGAGAGAGGCTCATGTCCTATGCATCCTTCAGCATAAAGAGAATATCAATAATGAAATGTTTACATAAAAATATAAAATACTATACTAATATTAGGTATAGAAACTAAAAAAATGTACTAATATTATTTGTACATGGCCTTGGTTTCTATACTATCTGATTATTAATAATAAAGTCCAATGTATATCAATACAAATTAATATATTAAACAACATACTATCTTCATTGTATCAAATATTCATTTTTTAATTTTAATTAAAACCTCTTGTTTATTTGTATAATACAAAATAGATTAAATTGGACCTATTCGATAATATTGCAGTTTAAGGGTAGGGAAAAAAATTCATTAAGTATGTTTACTAGAAAAATATAAGTTTAGGAGTGTATTAGAGACTAGAGAGTATAATATGGTGTACCTATACACTTAAGTCAAAATAATATTTAGAAACAAATCTATGCATGCATACAAAAAAATTACATTGTATAATTATTTGGTCACCCACAGTAAAAAAATGTTTTGTTATTATTATGGATACATACACTGGTTAATTGAGACTCTTCACATATTAGTATATTACAATAATTTAATATTAGAATATCTGATTATTAATTATAAATAACTAATAATTATTATGACAGTAAAAATCTGTAAGATTTACAATCCTCTCATGAGTTACCTACCTACTATTTAGGTACAAAAAACAACTACAAAGTACTAGTTACTTAGGATAAGTACTACAAATTTTAATTTTAATGCAAATATCAAAACTCTTTCTTTCACTAAATAAAATAAAATATTTAATACTACATAATATTTGTATATTATACTTGATTCAATATTATTATTTTAAATTATATCATAACAAATTAAGATTTTTGAATACCTACCTAATTTTAAAACATATAGATAGGTAAAACAAATTATTTTCATACAAAAGTATTAAATATATATGTGTAGGTATATATTTAATTAAGAGTAAAAATAAAATGAAGAATTTAGGAAATTATCGATAAAAGGTAAAACAATTATAAATAATTTATAAAAATGCTCCGGTGTTCATTTTAGGACATCAAAAATTACTTTACATAAGAGCTCTACACCCAAGTTAAGCCACCTGGCCGTAGCCACAGCCTACATAGCCTGTATAACTAGTGTTATATTTATTAAAACATTGTAAATAGGTATACAAATAACGGATACTCACTGAAGTCACCAGTGAGATAGAGCTGTTTAGCTCCTGGAGCCCATTCCAAGCAATACACAGAACCATCATTGTTAAAATGAAGACCAAACGTTTTGTAACCAGTTGTAAACGATTCTAAATTTGACTCGTCTTTTACTCTTTCCAAATAATCCAAAAAGCATGCATACCTATAAAAAAGTAATCATAACTTATATCTGATACAATAGTTGTATTTTCAATGTAAATTATAAATAAATATTATGAATACGTAACATTTTTTTTCTCAAACAAATATTTACGATTTAATAAAATAAATAATGATGCTTTATTGTATTATTTTAATCATCATAATTATTGGTAGTGAGTTTAATAAATAGTTGCTGTATTATCATTTACCTGCGTTTGAATTCCCTTTCGTAGGGTTTTAAATAGGAATCGCGATCCAACTGTTTTTGAAGTTCGGGCACTTCGACGTCCATGGGATCCATTTTAGAGTGTTTGCCACCCATAGTTGTCGGGACGAAGAATTAATTGGCAGCAAACCAGCAGCGAGAAGAAATTGAAAAAAAAAGTTTTTGGAAAGTTTCCCGATTTTGTTTTCGTTTGACGTTGGCCCTTGTAAACAGACGCGTGTCTCACGAATGGCTACTTTTGGCAGCGGTTCAACGGCGACTGCTTGCTATAGTACGTGGGTAATGGCATTCAGATAAGCGTCCGGCGTGGCTTATAATAAACCGAACGTAGAAAACAAGTTGTATAATACTTAAAATAAAATAAATACGTACAATTATCATCGAACAGATAAGCCTCAATCGCAGTCGTTATAATGTACCTACCGTAATTATTAATCATTACGTATAATATTATATTTTATAATATAAAAATTGTTAGTACACAAAATTTAGTACTGTAGTAATATTATACCGCCGGCCAGCCGTATTAATAATACTATACCCATATTAAAGGTATATCTATTAAATATTTAAATGTGTTATAACCTTTAGCCGCGACGACCTGCTGCTGCCCGAGAACCACTTGTTGTTTTATGTTGTCGTCATAGTCTGAGTAGAATCGTAGATAACACTCAAAGCCAACTGTAAACAATAATTATAATACGTACCTACCTATGTACAATAATGTATTATAATATATAGGCATAGGTGTAAGTATTATATACCTTCACTCGTAAATCTAAACCGTACGTGATTCTTAACACTCAGTAGGAAAAAAAATATTTTTATGTATTATATTGTTATTATAGGTGTAATACATCAGGATCGACTTTCTCGTTATGGTGTCGTTTTTCAACCCACATTCGTCATACGCAGTACGTAACTTCCTATACCTATTACTCTGTACTTACTACTTAGTTGGTATACTTACCTATATTTTTATCTTACAATATTATCGTTATCGCAATATTTTTCAGTGAAAAACCACAATAATATTAATACCTAATAGACTTTAGTTCAGATATTAATACTATTATTTTTACTAGCTAGACGTAAGACGTAACAGTGGTCAGTGGCGGAAATCGCCTAATTTCTTAGATGGGGGGTACACCGTCGGTATTAATGGTGAAACGAACCTAAAAGCCTAAAAATACCCATTAGTAACTTACTATTGACCCACCACCCACCAATCTTCCCGCTAACAATGTATAATAAACATAAGTACCATTAGCGTTACTATTTGCCTACTATAATTATTATTTAGTAAATGTTTTTGTCTTTCATATTGAGCACCTACCCCCGTCCCATAAATATTAAGAATATCGAGAAGCAACTGCTTCTCAAAGACCATGTTCGTTTCGCCACTTACTGCAGAGATCTGCTGTGGATCCAGAATTTACGTTAAAACATACAAATAAATTATTAAACATTGGATTGTGTTGGTGCTTTGATTTGCATTTTTATTGTTTGTTTGATTGTTAAATTAAAATAATGGGAGTTGATGGGGTCCCCTTGATGTACGATCGCATAGTATACATATTTTAAACACTAAGGCGCCGCCAATGGTGGTAAACATATAGTAATATAAATAATGAAATAACCAAGTTGACTAATGAAAATGTATTTAACTCAACTAGAATAATTCTCAGCTAATTAAATATGAACTCCTCTTGAGAGAACACTTGCCTGTGCAATTATCACCTAACTATATGCTCTTTCACAACAAAATACTTATATTTAAAAGTCATATCTTTACGGCATTTTAGACAACTTCAAGAACCACCAAAAAATATTCACCGATGCTTCTAAGTCAAATAAAGGAGTTGGTATCGTACAATTACGACTATTGAGTAGGTATACTATTATATAAGTATAAAGGTACCTAATACTTAATTTTGTAATACTATAAAAACATAAAATATGTAACCACCCTAATTTGTATACATAAATAATATTAAAGAATCAAGTGTATTATCAATAAGTAAAATTGTAGTACAGGTACATATTGGTAATAGGTATAATATTTGTGGCAACTAAACCTTGCGTAACATGTTTGGTAACTGTAAGGCTTGTATTATATATTTGTTCAAATATTTATTTATAGGTATTTACACTTTGACGGAACAATTCATTGTACGTCATTATCTAGGTATATTATATTGTTTTATTTCTGAACATTTCAAAATCAATTTCCAGATTAGAAAAACATTTTATATAATACCTAGATACGCGTATGGACTACACTCACTATGATTTTTTAATTTAAAAATGCCATAGTTATACCGTAAGCCGTAAGGTTTACTTTTTATTGTATAGGACATTACGACACTTCTGATGAGATATTGTTTGAACATGCTACGTTTGTTAAGTATAACAAATTAGCTTATGATAATTGTAATAACTTAAGCACTACATTTTCATCCCTATTTCTCATGTCTAAACACTGAGACGATCAGGTTGCCCAATTTTATTTGTTTTTATATTTTTGTGTTACAATTACAAATACAATTTTAGAGAAAAAAAGATTAAATACGTATAGTGTTATGTATATGTAGATATGGGGAGGGGGGAGAGTTAAAAAAACAGGCATCTTATTAGTTATATGGGATCGATGCCTCTCCAGCTCACATTGATGTTAAAAAAATTAACCCCCTATATGACATTTTTTAATAAATGTCCTCTGTTATAGCGTTTGTATGTACATACTTAACTTGAATAACTTGAATATCGAAATAAGGTAAATACAATATGTATATTTTACGAAAAAAGGAATACTTTAAAAGCAATCAAAATAAACACTAAGCATAACCTACCTACTTCATTGTCCAATGAACTATAATTTATCGATGTAACTTATATATATATATAGCTATGTTATAATACATTTATAAATAATTGCTGTTTTGGCGTTTCGTGTATAATTTATAGAACATTCTGTATGAATGTATACGTATTTCATAATTATTGCAGTTATTAATTATTATGTTATGAATTATCTTTATAAACAAGTTTAAAAATATAAAATATGTTTAAGTGTTAGATCGATAATTAATTTTAATTTGTCGATTAAGCTGTTATTTTATTTACGTATATGTATATTAAATGGTATGTAGATATGAATAAATGATACATACAATCATATAATTTAATGCATGGCCACGAAACGTTAAGTTAAATAACACAATTTAATACATATATTATATGTTACAATATGTAGTATAACGATCTTCGTTAAATATTTAGAAAAAAATAAGTAGGTAGGAAAGGAAACTAATTTATTCCGATAACATTTTCGAAGCTATCGGTTCAAAGTACAATACACAATCAAGAGTAAAGTTTATAATATAACTTTTATTATAATTTATAAGCCATCATACCTAACTAAACATTATCTAAACCGATTAAGACCGTTTTTATAAATTCAATATAACAACTATTTTATAGTGTATATTCAAAGTTTGTTGAAATAGCCCATATAGGCTATAGGCAATTACAATAATAATAATAATACTATGTAATAGGAAGGTATCTAATATAATATTATAGTATAAAACTACTCATAAATACTAGAAACAATATTATATTTATTATTTTTTAGTTCTTATTTATTAAAATTTTGAAGATAAAATGATGTTACAGGTTCCATTCATTCATATTATATAATCATATAACTATAATAAATAAACAAAAATAGTTAAAAAACTGTTAAAAATATATGATAAGTTAGTAACGTATATCTATACATTTGTGTATTCACAACCTACTTTCATATTCCAATTCCACTGCTGTCATCACATAATGATTGAGGTGTAATGTCTTTAAAAAATATTCATTTTACCGTATTTAGTATTACAGGAATATAATACAGACATACAGTATTTGACCGTCTATTTTGCTCACTCAAAATGATTTACGGTATATGCGTAAACACAAATATTGGCCACATAAAATTTTTATCGTGCGTAAACTTTTGGTTTTTCAAACCTTCTTATATAAACTGTAATAATTTTTATAAAAATGTAAAAAGGTTAAAAATCAAAATTAACTTACATATTAATATTAAAAAAGTGTTTACCGCTTTGGATGGTGTTAAACTTGAATTCAATGATATACTAATATATATATATATATAAACGTTTCTAAACAGAGACGGTCTGTCGGTAGGTTAGGTTAGGTTAACCTAACCTCGGTAGTAGAATATTTTATATTACATTTACATTGTTATTAGGTAATAATAAACAATAATAAAAAAATCAAAATCGATTTTGTCGAACACTTGGTTTCCTAAATAGTCCAGTTTTTCCTGTCGCTTTTGAAAACATTGGTTAATTTTTGAACTTTTAACCCCCCAAAGTACCAACTAGATTCACTTCCCTACCAGAAAAGAGGCTATCGAAGAAAGTCAAAGCACTTTTACTGCCCCAAAAGATGAAAACATTAAACAGACACAAAAAAAACACGCATCACAGTAAAATCAATTCATTCATTGCTCCGCTCGGAATCTAAAATAAAGTACAATTCAAAATTGCCTAAATTTTCATAGGATTTTTTTTTATCGGGGGTATTTATTATTTGGGTTTATTTTCCGATCACCATATTTTATAACTTTTAAGAAGTTCCGGGAAAACCATAGATCTTTGAATCTTTCATTAGTATGCATTTCACTAAATCTTAAATAGTTATTTGTTTTAGAAAATTACATTTTTAAATTGACTAGCGATAATAAATATCTCAAGGAAAACATTCGGCGAGTAAAATTAGAACATACATCTTGTTTTTTTTTTTTTATCAAGAAAACGAATATTTAGAATCTGTATAAACAAATAAAATAAGTGATATAATATATATAGGTACAGACAATGGGAAAAATGTATATGACTTGACGGCTTTATTGGGGCGGCTACATATAACTCTAGCCCTGCAACATGTTTGTACTTATAACTTATAAGCTATAATAATAAAACCATAAGAGTATAAGACGATTAATTATTATTTTTATTATTAGTTCTCCTGAGATTGTAGTCATATTACATCTACAATCTACATGGTATTAGTAAATAGTCTGTCGTTTGTTTGACTTCAATGAGTTTCAAGCCTTTTGTAAAAAAAAAATTACTATGTAAAATATAGTTTTACACTTATACCTAGGTCCTAGGTACTTTAAAATTATCTTACCACTAATTTCATTTCACAGTGTTCAATATCATACGATTGCTTGCTTAAAAATAGTTGGCTTATCAAGAAGCATAAATGGTATTTTCTATATTTTACATAATATATATATTATATATACCTATTATATATATGCAGGCATTGACATTAAACATTTTCCATACATATGAAATATATACGTATGCATCAATACGTCTCAATTTTCTTTATGCCTCATATTCGTAGACCGTAGATTTTTTATCACATTTTATGCTTATCAACAACAATTTTGAAAAATAGCATAGGTAAAAATGTTTTGCAATAGTTGGTGTGTAGTTTATTATTATTTTGTGTTAAGAAAACCAAGAGACATACGATAGATAGGCACTTCACAATTCCGAAATTTGAAACATATTTTAAACAAAAAAATATATTTTAGCCATACCCGTGAAAAGCTTAAGGGGGAGGGGCTAAAATAGTCAAAGTCGTGCACTGTACATACATACTTTACATACTTATAGTTTTACGTCATTGAATAGTGAATACCTATTTTATACGGAAAATTGTATATAAAATAAAAAATTATTAGATAAGTAACTATAAATAAATAAATAATTATAATATTATTCATAGTTAAATCATTTAATTATACTAAATTCCCAATATTCCTTCAATCCTGCATGCAATTAAAATATATATCTTTAAGTTACATTTGCGATTGTTACCCAAATCCTAATGGTTAATAATGTTAAAATGATATTTTCACATTATACGTAATGTAACAGCCATAAATTTTAATGAGTAGGTAGGTTATTATTATACTCGTTATTATTACAGTATTTTAATTTTTGCTGATATTATGCATTTAGGCATCTAATAATTAGTTGTATATAAAATGAAATATGGATATGGGAATATAAATATGATGTCCGTTCTTTTAAAATTTTGTTTTGACATATGCAATGAACTATGTTTTTTAATGATTAATAAACAATCTATAATACATCTAAAAATCACTCATAGGTTAGTCCATACAGGTTTTTTAAAAATATTATTGACCCATGCTAATTTTATTTTTACTTCTAGTAGGTATTCGGTTACCTTCTAATATAAGTTTAAAGTTGTAGCTTACATCACAAATGTAGCAATATATTATGTGTATATTAAATACTTTTATTATTGCAAATGCTAATCGATTACTCGTTTATACTATGTTAATACTTACTGACGAAAATATGACCGTAATATTAAAAAAGAGATAAGATAATGGCACAAGGCAATTTTATCTCGACTGTTAGAATATTTTCTTTGCAGTATATACTCAGGTATAGGTACCTACATAAATATTTAAAATTTATTTATCAAGATTAGTTTACACTTAAGAGTGAATGCTATAGTAATATAGATATAATAATAAATAAATATTCAAACATTTAAGATTACAAAAATAATATAAAACAAATACCTATTAGAATTAAATTATATGTCGATACAAAACAAACCCATCGAGCATAATATATTGCGAAGAATGAAGATCCTTTCTTGTTTGTCCCGGCTAATAAACTTTTTTATAATTTTTTTTACAATTCTTATTATTTTAATTGCCAAATCAATATTGTAACGTGTATAATATTAAAATCATTATTAATACTATTTATTTGTATCGCAGCTACTGAAGGTAGGTACACGCTTCTAATTTAATGCATTTTAACTAATATTACCTATTTAAATGTAAACCCATAACTCAGAATTGATCACATTATGCCATTTTTATAACACGTTTATTAGGCATTAAATAATTATAGTGACGCTGCTCTAATAGTAGCTATAATGTGTAATCATATCGTCCTGTACAGTGTACATAGAATAAACTATATTGTATATTTATTATTTTACAATGCCGGTCAAAGTGGTAAACAATTTAAATTTGGCGCACCTATTTCATAAATCATTTTTGATTTGACCGATATACGGAGTTATCGTTGTTATGGATTTATGGTTATTTTTATTTTTTTCTATACGTTCATATAGACAAAGCTACATATATAGGATAATAAAATATTGCTACGATACTTTTGTGACTATGTACATTATAATATATGTTAATATATTGTAATACATATAATTTTTTAGCAATTGAATTAATTTGAATAGAATTCAAAATTTAACTAATAAATTCGTGCGTTTCCTAAACTTAATGTATACACTATACATAATATATCATTACTTGTATCGATCAGTCGAAAACTCGAAAAAGAGTGTACATAAATATATTAAATAACAAAAAATGTACAATTACGCAACTTAATAAAGTAAAAAATATTTATACAAATCAGTCACGGTGTGTAGTAATGTACAGCTTCTTAGTATACAGGGATTTACCATTACGTAAATATTACAAATACCAAAATACAGAAAATGTATTTTTATATTTGATTTAAATATCCTATAGTGAATTGTTGCAAAATGATTGATTAATTAGCTTACATAAGTTCTGTGTAGACCGTCGCATTGTAGACACTATTATCGCTCTTATTAAGGTTATCGTAACAGTCATAGCTCGGACATAGCAAAATTGTATACAATATTATATAACTATATCTAATGTATGACCATGTTTAGTGTTAACCAATCAAAACGAAAATTATCGTCATCGTCGTCACCTTCGTCGTCTCCTAAACCGGGAGATAATAAGAACCAAATTCTTCGTTTCTCCAAACCTATATGCGTCTCTTTTTGGTGACTTAGTTTTGCTATCTGATGTATTCAGCCCACCTCTTGACACAGATCCACCTCACGACTAGATCACGGTCAATATCCGAACTCACCACCGATAGAAAACGATGAACTTACCCGTAAGTCACTGCTAATATATTACAAATATTACCGACATTAGTGCACTAAACCACCGATCTTAACCATATTTTGGACCAGATTGGTTCACTTTTTTAGCATCAAAAGATGTTCTAAAGATTATACACTAAACTGCTGCATTCACAAGAACAATTTAGGATTTCTCAACGAGTCAGAACATATATTCACACCTTCACACATCCGTCCAATAAAAGCTGTTTGTTGTTTCAAAGCTGCAAAAATTTGAAATTTATTTAGTTTTTTTTTCTATAAATGTGAATACAATTTTATTCGTAGGGTCTAAAAACCTGAAAATTTAATATATGGTTCCTCAGACATTGTTACAATAGCAGTTTAAAAATACATACGTACCATTTGGTTTTTGTAAGCATTTAAAGTTCAAAACGTATCTATCAAGTATACTAACGTATTGTTACGCAACTCCATAGGTTATGGCTATTAATTATTATTTATTACATTAGATCTGAAAAAAAAGTTGTGTTTCCAAAACGGGAATCGAGTTACCAGATAAATTTACAGCAGAAAAAATATTAAGCAACATTTTTAGACTTTTACCTATAGTATTATGCAGCTTTGTAACTTACAAATTATTAATTTACAGGTACCTGTACACCTACCTATACATTAACACTATAATAAAATGGGTAGTAGTTTAGATATTGGTGTTCTTGGAGACTGGAGTTCTATAAGTTTAGAGAAAATATTTCAAGTCAAACGTCAATGTAAAAAGAGCTTGAAAATGTATATTATAAGATTCCTTGTTATGATATAGTAGGTAGTTCAACTAGTTCAAGAATATTACAGATACATACGCACGATTATTTTATATAAGCATTAAAAGTTCAAATTTTGACAAAATTCATAAAAATCATTAAAATCCAAATAATTTTGTAGCAAACTTTTATATTTTATACACTCATCGGCATTTTCAAATGCAATTTTTTCCTCAATAATTAATTCATCTTATTAACGTATGATAGTAAAGTAGGTAAATTACTTTAATGGCAATATAGTATCATAAAATATACTTAGTATACTAATCTTGACAGACCGTCTTCGTTCAGGATTGTTTTTCATATATCATGGTCTATTATATTGTAGCATCGAAATCAAATTTAACACTATCCATTACAGTGATGCATAAATGCATTCGAAACCTACAGTAGTTACAGGAGTGATGAAGGGTATCACTTGCCCGCCTTTTTTAACTCGTTAGCCCAGCCTTGCTAGTATAATGTTACATTTAAGATATAAAAAAAACCATGTTTAAGGGTGTGGGAGGGAGGGTTGTACAGTTACACCCTTACAAACTGATTGAAACCTAAGCAATTTATGCCAATCTACGGCACTGATACAATATGAACATTTTAAAATCTGGTAGTTATTTTAACGCGAACGAAAAACTATACGTACAGAAACTACAACGAGCTTCGTTTTGGCTTGATCAACGCTAGAGTGCGCCAGCCTTATGTTGCTGTGGCCAGATGCAATACAATTGAGACAGGTACAGACGATATAATAATAGATATACCTATTATGGTTTATGGATGATCGATGGGGGTGTCATCTGTCAAGGTAAGTAATAATTATTGTTATTTCCACTCTTCCGCAGTTCAGTAATTTAATATATTATGCATTATACGACTATAATAATAATATTATATGGTACTCTGTGTCCGTGTATCGAGGATTACTGTAATAAATCTGTGTACTTATTATTATAATTAGGAAAAAATGAAACTTGAGTAAATAAATATCTTTTTTTTTTGTAAATTGTCTTATATTTTTAAGTGAATACATATATATGTATGGCATGTCTGGGGCAACGCCCCCGCGGGCTTACTTTTCATGTAATATCAGGGCCAACCTATTAGTACTAATTGCGTACTGTTTCTAGTTTTCTGGTATAAATAATAAATATATTATGTTCTACTGAACATTGCAATAACTACTTAACACATTTTTCTTATTTTATCACGTGTATTTACTACTAAGTTCTACTTACTACCTATATCTACAACCTATCAGCACCAGTACAGTTAACATATTTTTAATGAAAATACTTGCGAGTCAAATTTTAATTTTTTTATTTATTTTGAATAATTAATGCCAATTGGAATTCATACAAAATACTGTACTCAAATTTAATTACAGTTCATTAAATATAACAATAACGAAATGAAGCATATTATATTAGTAAAACGCAGTATAAATAAATAAGAATAGTCAATTGTAGTCCTAGCTCTTAGGTACGAAACCGTGAGTTGTTATTTTAAATTTACACAATATTAATTATTGTTAAATATCATTTTGAGCAAAGTTAGTTTCGAAAAATTGATGCAGAAAAAATTCTGGGAGCTTGGTATTACCTGCATGGACACTAATGCTCGGTCGTTCTATGAAACGGTTTCACAAAGTATTTATAAATTGCGCTGCATAAGTTAATAAACAATGTTAAGATAGACTTAATGGAGCAGCTATAATGCTACCACCATGGAAATTGTGTAGATTAGAGGACTGAGTCCCGCTTAATCTAGCCATAACTATGTTTCTTCCAATGTCTATAACATTAAGTTTTAAATGTAAACCGGAAAGTTTCATTTTGATTTCTGATCACTCAAATATCATTAAACTATTAAAGTACTATGTACTTAATAAAAAACATACAAATTATGTTCACAAAATGTGTAGTATTCATTATTCAATGAATTGAGGTTAAACATGAAAAGTGAATCCCAGCGTAGTTTTCAAAAGCATAGAAAAAAAACAATGGTATTTTTTAATCAAATTAAATTTTTGAAAAATAGATTTTATCTGTTAAAATTCAAAAACTAATTATTGTAGACACATAATATTTTTATCAAATAATTATAATAGAATTTTCTTCACATGATAATTATTTTGACTATTTTTGTGATATTTATGGCCTTGAGACATTTTTCTAATTTTGTAAATTAATTTTAGTTAAAAATCCATAACAGTTTTTCTTTTCATAGCTATCATTAGAAATTTTATTAGGAGATTTCCAACAAGTTTCTTACCCAATTAAAGTTCCACCAGAAAGTTACGCTATTCATGGCCACACTATCTTTTCGGTTTTGAATAATTTTTTTTTAAATTTCTTTATATCATTATTTATATAAGTACTAAGTATACTAGGATTACACATCGTCTCCGTTCAGGATCGTTTTTTGTACAGCATGATTTATCATTGAATTCAAATACAACACGTCTATTACAACGACATGCTCGACAACTGCTGTACAGCATGAGCGGTACTCATTTGACAGTTTTTTTTTTAAATTTAAATTTATCAAAAATAGATGGACTCAATTTTATTTTAAATTGTTTGAATTATAAGTTTTGAGAAAATATGATAAAATAAAAATAATGATTTATCCTCAAAAATGTTAGTTACTTTGTTATTATTTTAAGCTATTTCTAAAATGTTGTCATAAACCTATTTTACACCGTTCTATAATAGAACACAACAGCAATAATAAAAAGCGATTAAGTGGGTTAGCAGGCGAGCACTAATGCTCTGCTGTACATTAGTTGTCTAGAAAGTTACTATAATGGTAGTATGATCGTAAGCGTGCTCAAGGGGAGGCCGGTTGTATCGGCCCCCTGACATTTTGCAACGGGGGCCCCCCTAAAATGTATAAGTCCCAGAGCATTGCGGGGTCTGTATTTTAACTGATATTATTAAAATAAAATGTAATTCCTAAAATATATTCTATAATATAAACGATGTTTCATGATAAATAAAAAATAAAACCTAAAATGTTTATATAACAGCTTTAGATGCTATTTTCTACAAAAGTACAAATAATAAATAAACATTACAATTGTCTAAGAAATAGATATTAGATCCAAAGGAATATAATATAACCTGGTACTATAAGGTAATTATAGGTATCACTGATTAATATGTTTAGGTAAATGCCTTGTTAAGAAAGGGCCCAAAAATATTGTCGAGGCCCCCCGTAATTTATATTTGCCCACGCCTATGTAATGGATGTGTTAAATTTGAATTCAATGATACAAAAGCATTGTACCTACTACCTATTTGAAGAATAATTTCGAGTGAAGACGGTTTATCAGTCTATAATATTACTAAGTATATTTTATGGTAGTATATTATTGTGGTTAAAGTAATTTATTTTACTTTTAGGCATTATATAGTACTTGCGTAATAATATTAGGTACTGTAATACTACACTAGAACACTAGGTTAAATTAATTCATGCCTAAAAATTGCATTTGAAAATATCATTGTGTGTTTGTGCGTATAAAATATAATAGTTTACTCAAAAAGTGTCAAATATACCAACGAACAATACTTTGAAATTACAACAAAATAACTTAAAACGTTATTCTTAGTTTAAATATCTAATTTCGTTAAAATTTGAACTTAAAATGCTTATACAAAAGAACTGTACATATTTATATATTCTGTTTTTTGGCTGCAGTGTGAACTACGTATTAGAAACCTTGTTTAAGTCGACTTAACTAGGTATCTACTTTATTATACCTAAGTATATAAATTGAAATTTTAAAATTTCATTTTTTGATACCATTTTTCAATGTACCAATGGTTGAGCCATTTTCAATTTTTCTGGGCTAATTAAAAAAAAAATTCAGTGAATTCCAAAAATAAGCTATCAAAATCTAGTAATTTTCTACCAGTTTTTGGTATTAGTTTTATAGATCTAGTCTAATTTGCTATAGTGCCGACCCGATGAACATATAAATATGTATAAAATGTAAATATGTGCATTGTACATCTACTCCGTTGTACTAGTACATACAAATATAAGATATCATTTATGACATTGCAATTTTTATCTAAATAAAAGTGCATTTAAAAAAAATTGTGCCTATAATAAACACAATATCGAATTATTTAAGCGAAATATATCCCTTATATAAGCTATTGCTGTAAGTGTACTGATATACCTACTGTAGACATTTACAAACTGTATTATGTATTTATGGTTTTGCACATCTTTAGATTCTTATTGTTCTTTTCGGTTTATTAGTTACTTCAGTACTTCAGACTCGATGGAAAATAATAAGAGGATAGCGCTCACCACGGAAGAGCATGAAGAACAAGGTATGCACTTATACGCTTGATAAAGAACGGTGCTTGAGTAGAGGAGCAAATTATTAAGGTCAAACACATAATTCACAGTTCCGACAGACCTGGAAATAAAGAATTATGTGGCCTTTCGGAGAGAAAAAATTGTACTTGAACAATTAATGTAGCCTGAGGGATTTGTCTTTTAAATTGTGGAGGTTATCGGGTTTAAACGGTGTGCAACGAGATCGAGAGTGGGAGAAGTAGGATGAAGCGGAGAAGAAGGAGGAAGATGAACAAATGAACTTCTTTTTAACCACGTGAATAAATTAGTCACTCATGACAAACCATCGGGGGAGAGGCAAAAAGACAGGGAAAAAGAACGTGTTTGAAAAAAAAAAATAATAAATAAAACAACAGTAGCAACAACAACAACGGAAAATGAAACGAGGAGGGAAGTCGACCGACCGACAGGTATATACCAGATAGGTAGATTGTATAACCATCTCCAGAGTCAGGGGGAGAATAATCTACCGGCACCCTTAACCTGCCACCGTGCCATCCTGGAAAGGGAGAGGACTGTAATTCGGTTAAAAAAAACATTGCCTTTTTAACTCCATAAATTCGCCATCCTTGACAGCGACTCAGTAGGAAATTTATGTCTGTTAACGTAATTTAACTCTTCGTACATTTTAAATGAGATCCGTTTTATACAAAATTGCTTCCGTGGAATATTATAATGATAACCGAATACGAAACGAATAAAAATATTATAGCAAAATATTTACTATTCTCAATTATTTTTTTTTATTCTAAAATTTTCTCGGAAAAAAAAGAAAATGAAAAAAAGTTTGTTTATAAATAAAGTTTTGAACTCGCGTAACTCAACTAGGTATACAGTTTTACATGTTATTCATAGGACGCGTTATAATATATATTATATTCGCATTCGTTATCTTATTTATAGCGGATTAAAGGCACTCGGAATATTACGTTGGAAATAACGAATACAAATTTTGCATGAATATTATTTACGTAGGTATAGTTCAACTGTTATCTCCGTCAAGTTTAAGAACTTCTGTTTGTGAATCTGTCCCGATGATCGCTGTGGCGTAATTCGGAATTTGTTCTAGAGGGAGGAGATAGAAATTTTTTACGATTTGCATAAATACTATTTACAGATTTCTTTATACTCGTTATATTAAGGAATTCTATTTAAATATATTTTGTCGTGATGTCAACACATAACTCCACAAGTTGTAAATCAATAACTAAATATATATATATAATATATATAGGTCTGGGTGGGATGTATAAGTAGGCCAATTATTTGTTTGTTTGGTCACGCTGCTTATGTGCTTAATGATTTTAAATACAAATCAATATTCCTTGATTTAACAATTTAGATATTGTTAGAATATAAAAACAATTTAAAGTTTCACAATCACTATAATCATATGCAGTCTAGTTGGTAATAAGTAAAATAATTAATTAATCTTCTTTTTAACTGAGATAAGTTAGTCTCCATCTCTCATTACATTTACCCTTTTAGTGTTGAATACATCGTTTGTAGCGATAACTTATAGTTTTATTAGATTTCAATTAGCATTCTTAACGTTAACTCAACTAACTCGAGTTAGTGTTTTTTTATTAAATTTCACTCTTGTTCTTTAATTTAATAAGCTCCAAGACGTTGTCATTAAACGGTATTAATAAAAACAGTTGAATATCATGTTGAGTTTTATCTAAAATATAATTTCTATAGGTACCTATGTATTTAATAATTTAGTTTCACATTTTTAAATAAAAACAACAAAAACTGTAATGGTGTTATATGTGTTTAACATTTTTAGATAAATATAACAACATAGGTACCTATGTTACTATAATATTATTTATTATAAATGCAATCAAATTTTCAATATACAATAAATTTTCATCTTTATTCCAAACAACGACAGTCTTACAATCGAAAAGTCAAATTAAATTTATTGTACAATGTCAACATTATGAATAATATTTTTTATTCCAATTCAAAAAATGTTGGTAATAACAGTACGTAGTAAACGAACGCCGTAAAATCATTTTATGATTTAATTTAGTTTATTAAATATAAAATGTCTTAAAACGTTAGTTTTTATAATTCACTTTTCAAAAAAATATACCTAAGTAATAATAATTTTTGAGTTTATATATTTTTAGCTATATAAAATCCCCCCTCTCTCATAGTTTGTCCACCACTGGTGATGACTCATTAAAATATATAAATAATAATATCTTTGATACTGGAAAGTATTAAAAAAATTAAATCTTTTAATTCAAGCAATCGTATATTATTAGAAATATAAAAAATATAAAAGTAAAATAAAATAATTATATGACGCAAAATCCATTCAGTTATGTGAGTGTACATTTATTTGTTACGATTGTTTGAAGTTTAAATTTGTTCTACATTCACCCGTAAATTAACTATTTCTCTTCAATCGGTTTTTAATATTTTGTTGTAATTCAAAAACCGATACCTGTAGGTTCTTGAAATTTTCATCAAATGTTTATTTTATCGTTTTCTATGTATAATACAATGGTGAAATACAATGTGGTGCCTAAATGTTTATTTTATATTTTAATTGGTGACAAATATCCATTATAAATGGAACTTCTATAATGTGGTTGTTACATAAAAGTTAAAACAATTTCGCGTATATTTTTATATTAGTAAATCTACATTCTACATACAATACAGCTTCTACATACGTATAACCCTTATAATTATCATTAACATTATTCTTTGCATAATTGTGTTGTTATTCAGAAGTCCTTCGTTTGCTGATTATCTTAGATACATTTTATAATTTATAATTTATTATTGTGTATAATGTTCTGCCACTTCTACCAATGTTTAATACTAAAAATTGCCTTGTAAAAAAATTATAACAGTAATATTAATTAATTGTGAGGTGTACTATTTTGTTTATATAACTTGTTCGTTGTATTACGGCAATTCATGTAATTGTTTTATTATTTTAATTTTAAACAACGAACGATGGGGAAGGGATAAATAATATGTGTAAGTGGTTTCATGACTTATTGCAATTCATAAGTGCAAATGTGAAAATTCGTTTTTTTTATTAGTACAATTTCTATAAAAATATATTTTAATTGTCTTATGATAAGCGAGTTTAAAATATTAGTAATTTATAGGTTTCAAATGACAAATTGTAATGAAAATCGCATTTATTCTTGATTTATTTTCAATAGATTTTAAAAACATAACTGTTAACATATTATTTTTTACTCATATTCCATTTATTATTTGCCAAATATTTGATATATGCTAACTTATTATTAAATAATTTAAAACGTTGTATAACTGTCAAATTTGATATAGGTAATATATTAGAAGTAATTAATACAACAATGATGGTATACAATGGTATTAAAATGCTCTTGGGTAGGCAAAATGGTATGAGTACTTGCAGAGACATACTCAATACTGCGGACACTGGCTTGCCCACTTATTTTTTTTATTTATCTTTTTCTCTGAAAATCTCAAATTGAATAAATATAGAGTACCTGTCTTGAGAATTGTCCTCAGTTTGTTACTTAAATCCGACAAATAATAGCAACATTCTATATAGAAACTCACAATCACGAAATAAAAACGTTTCTTTATGATGAAAACGAAAAGTGCCCATGCAAGGTACATCTGAAGGGTGGGTAATATTTAGTTTGAAAGCTACCATCAGTATCACGATCGGAAAACTTACTCTAAGATATTAAATTCTCTGTTTTTACCCCTTTTGCCTATTATATCCGTGAAGTCCCATAGGATAACTTACCTTGACCAATACTCGAGGGAATCAACAATTTCAGATATGAAAGAACTTTTTTTTCTTATATTTATTTTCTATTTCAAAGAAACTAGAAAGTTTTTAAGTTTGTGTAAATACCGGATGGATCTCAAATAATAGATAGTTGTATGTTATTATTAATCGTTAAATAAGCATTATGTACATCATGACATAAAATATTAATCTATATTTATCATATAATAAGTACTGATACAGATTATAACTATAATTTTAACCAATGAGAGTCTTTTAATTATTGTTTTTTCAATTGAGTGTTTATTATGTTGAATTTAAAGTACTAGCCTATACGTCATATTACAATTAATAAAGTAGAAAATATTCTGGAAAAACTAGAACACAAAACTGAATCAGATTAATAGTACAACATTGAGATGGGATAACACAAATCTCACTCAAAAACTCTTATAAATCGACTATGAGTCAGGCGGCACTCAGGTTTAACTCATGGATTTTTCATGTCAAAAAAAGAACCTTTAAACAAAGCTTGTGGTGCACAACTCACAGTAAAACATATCCTAATGGAATGTCGACGATACGAACAGGAACAATTAAACCTCAACATGTCCGAAACTCTCTACGCTTATCTTGGACCCAACCCCCCCAAAAACAGGAAAATCCTTACATTTTTAAAAATAACAAATAAAACAATCGTATTGTAATAATATGAATGTATAATAACATTTAAATATTTTTATATTTATAGTTTTAAATTATATTTATATTTGTAACTAATTGTGTATAGTAATTAAAACACTGTACTTAATGGCCTTTGCTGTCGAGTTGTAATACAGATCAATAATTAAAATAAAAAAAGAACTTTAATCACAATAATATTATAAAATATACCAACTTAGTAATATTATGGGCCGACAGACCGTTTTCGCTCAGAATCGTTTTTAGCACACAATAATTTGATATCATTGAATTCAAATGTAATTGAAAAAAAAATATAATAAAATGTTAACAGTCAGCCTTAGTATTCGTGATAGATGTTTTTAGGGACTTAAAGTCCAAAGCAGCCAACAACAGCATACACTGATGATAATTTAAACGCCTATTATCCATCTAGTGTATGTGCCTACAATATTATACCATCACCCCTCTACTGGTGTAACAAAAGAGGACACTTCTGGGCGGTTTACCCTCTTTTATGCAACACCGATTTCGGCATACTGTCTAAACAGTCATTGTTGTTATTCATAACATAATCACAGTGGCTCTTGTTTGTATTGGAAAAATAATAAAAAAATAGTAAACAATCATTTTCGACTGTAATTTGATAATTAAAACTTTTTATTCCATTATTCTATATTATTTGTGTGTATTGAGTAGTAACCATGTGTAAATATGTTGTGTATGTTTAGAGCATATTATATATTTATATTAATTAATATTTTACTTACCATTTCAATAGCTTATATACGAGTCGATTAAAATTTGGGAACATTTAGATTTAAATAAAAAACTTGCTAAATAATTTGTCCCATAAATAAGTCGAAATTGATTTTATGTTTTTCCAACGAATCGGAATTAAAGTTAAGTTAGTAGTGGTTCAATATAATATTATTTATTTAAACACATACATATTATATAGATATTTAGTTAATTGAAAATTATAATCGAATATTACGTTAGATTATCCAAGTAATTAAATAATTAAAAAATATTTTTTCAAATAAATTTTAAATGCATATATTATATTTTATACTTTTTAGTATACGCCTAAGACTTATAACACGAGTTCCTTCGAAATCTTAATATTTTTTTATCTTTCTTTATAAAATTATCTTCAGTAAAGACTATAACGAATACTATTTATTATGTATATAAAACCATACAATATTACAATATATTTTATTATTCAATTACTCAGGCCACAAAGAAGTGTTTGAATACACCTAAGTATACTTATGGTTATCCAGCCTTTACATGTATATACAACATCAAATTTGTTAAATTTCGCAACCGAAAATACCACCCGAGGTATGGACCAATGTCGACTAGCCCTTCAGCTGGGTCTGCAATTACGTCGGCTATTTAATACCTATGTATTATTAATAAAACAAAGTTTGTATTTAAGTATTTAATTGATTATCGTAATATATAGTTTAATTTTTCTTGGAACTTGTGTATTTGTTGACGTCTAAAATTATGATGAAATCAATATTTGGCGATGGGCTTAGTTTTTAATTAATTTATGATAATATGATGGCATTAATTGTATGCATATAATATTATGTTGGAAATGGTAAAATATGGAAATGATAATAATTTAGTTACATTAGTTTTATCTTAGTTGGGTGGATAACACCACAGGCAACTATAACGTATAAAGTACTCACTAGTTAATATTGTAAGTCGTAACCAATGGATTTTTCAGGTTACTATAATTTTTTTGCATTTTTCGTTTACTATTTTTGAGAACTACAATTTTTGGGGGCTCTGAAACTGCGCAAATGACTGTTTGCTATGTCTATTGTTTTTGCTTACCATACTATTGCAAAGTCACAATCTTATACTACGAAACGTAGAGTTATTCAGACGAACTATATAAATTATTTTGGGAGCACCTTACTCTAGGGCTTGAAATCAAAATGAAAAATTTCACTTTAATTTTAATTTCACTTATCGATATTTATTTTGTTTAATTTAAATTTAAAATAATAAATTGATGTTATAAATTTGTGATTATTATGAATTGTTGCACAGTATAGATTTCAAGCCCTGCTTTAGGGATAGTCAATAGTCATGCTTATTATTTAAATGCTTAATAATTGATAACGAGCCATATATTCTAATAAAAAAACATTATTGAGTATTGCAACAACGGTTATAAAAGATAATAATATATTTTAACTGCTATATAAACTTCTTATGATGATACTTTTTTAAATTGTTCAAGCTTTCTGAATTACAACAGAAAATCTTTTCTTTTTTTAAATTTTAAGTCGAAATACACAATCTATATCATAAGACATAATAAGTGTACAGGTTAAAATACATATACAATGAGTACACAAAAGAGAATACAGTGATTTAAAAAGCCACCCAATGATTGACACTTCAACAACAGAAAATATAAATACATTTTTTGATTAACTGTTGTTGCGTAGATATTCTTGTGTTCTTCACTGATTTTTTTACTCTTAATAAAATTTTCAACTGAATTCAAGTTAGACATATAGGACAAAGATATATATATATATATATTAGTGCTCCCAAAACTATTTACGTGTATATATATTATAATATATTATATTATTATATTATTATATTATATGTTTTTTATATATTACATTATTATATTATTATATTATATGTTTTTTATATATTACATTATTATATTATTATATTATATGTAT